>NC_042494.1:24209265-24211625 GCF_005508785.2 Acyrthosiphon pisum
CAGCTGTATATGGACATTTACATTTTCAATTTTTTTTAGTTTTTTTTTCTATGAATGTCAATAAAATTATATTTGTTGTGTGAAAAAGATTGAAAATTTAATACAAGGCTCTTTATATATTGTTACAATTAAATTTGAAAATATTAAAAATCAGGTCACAATTTCTTTTATAAGCATTTAAAGTTCATATATTTACAAAACTCGTAAAAATCATGAAAATTAAAACTCTACGATGGTGTATGAGCAACTCTTTATCTGGCATTTTTACGATGGATTTATTATGAGAATAGATTATACAATTCAACAATACACATCATTACGTACATCCGTTCTATACAGAACTATAATTTTCTTTATTTTTTAAATTAATCTTTAATTAGTTAGGTACCAAATGGTGTAAAATGAACACTGTTTTCAAGTTTGTTATTTGATAGTGATTTAAATAAAACCTTTTTGTCATAGTCAACAGTCGCGCCGAACCCGTATAAGGTGGTGCAAATGCAATTGGTATACAATTGATGGGTGAGTACTGTTTGGCAGTTTCCAATTTTTTTCGGTTTCAGTTTTGAATATAATACCGGTTTTCAATTTTTTCCTATTTTGTTTTTGGTTTCAGTTTTTAAACGATTTATACCGGTTTCTAAAATCGGTTTAAAGGCCTGGAATATTTACGTTCATTATTAGTTTATCAACTTTTTTGAATCACCGGATGGAGCGTTTGAATCGAATTTTGTGTAAAGTAAACTTTCCAAAATGTCAAGATACAAAGATTTTCAAAAAAATACGGTTTTTTTAAATTATATTATTTACGTATTCGGTTTTTATTTATAATACCGATATCCAATTTTTTCTGGTTTCAGTTTTGATTTTGTTATTGAATTAGGGGGGGGGGGGGCTTAAAAAGTTTTTTGTGACAATGAGTAAAATGTAACTGAGAAAAAAAGGGGCACCAAAATTCTAAATAAGCCTTTGATAAACGTGCTATTGCCCTTGCAGCTTGCCCATTGTGCGAACGTACCGTATTTTCGATAGCGGATGATGACAATTTTATTTTGATAATAATATAAGCCAATAAACCAATGAATTCTGTACTACCGTTCACCATACATGTTTATAAATAGGTGGAAAATATGAATTACTTCTGATTCCTTGTTATCAACTACAAACGTACGTCGTATTGACTATTGCCGATTGTCGAATATCTTAGATCATATATGGATCTAACTACAGCTTATGATTTTGTTGCCGATATAGCGATGAGTCGCCGTATTAGGTGATCGATGTTTGCAAGCGCAATGTGGAGCTATTGATTTGGCTCCCAAACACAGGTTAATGATATTTTTATGTATTGAATTGGCTCCCAAGATTTATGCATTGAGTTGGCTCCCTCGACATATATTTTATAAATTCATTGGTTATAAAAATTGTTGGAAAATAATTTAAACTATACATAAAACTAATTTAAAATACAAATATTACATTTAATAGTCAATCAAAATTGTTTGAAAATAAATTAAAATAATAATAAAAATAAAAATTAATAAAAAATAATTTAATAAAAATATACAATATTAGGTATACAATATTTATGTACTATAATTTAATATACAAATATTCACTGACCACTGACCTTCTGTGCTAAAGAATAACACTTATTTTTCCGCATCATTCGTTTGTAAAAGTTGTTTACCGTCATATGTTTTTATATCCATGGTTTGTAAAATATCATGCACTTCTTGTCTATTTTTGGGTAATTTTGGACGTACTAAAGCTCGACCTTAAGCATATTATATTTGATGTATTTAACATCTTGTGTTGTAATTGAATTTGTCGAATTTTCCCTTAAGTACGAATGCAACAATTTAGAAGGGCGTTCACATATACTTTCGATGGCTTTTCTTTTCAGTACGTTACTAATTATTTGGCGTTCAAGTTTGTTTTCATCTGGATTGTGGCTATGATTAAGATTGGACGATTCCCATACAACATTTTCGTTTTTACAAATTCTTAAATAAGCTGTGCATCCTCGTTTAGTACATTTGAATCGTTTAAATTTATCTTGGAGAAGCTTACGATAACTAAATTTAAACTTAATTACTATAAAAATTAATTATCCCTTTTCACTAAACATTTTTTCGACCGAATTAATTTTATATTAAATATATGTAGGTACGAAACGTGACAAATTGCAATGAACTGCGAGTGATTGAGACGAACTGCGGTTATTGCGACGGATTGCGACAAACTAATGATATATGATATAATTATGACCATTTATAATGCATTATCGGATTAACGATTAGATAATTGCAAACAGTATATCCGGCCCTGTGTCGCTAAAAATATTAAAGTCGCGTACT
>NC_042494.1:24211675-24212620 GCF_005508785.2 Acyrthosiphon pisum
AAATACTAAGAAAATCATATAATTACTGAGAGCCAATTATTTATACACATACAATACTAGGAAAAACTTAAAATAGCACGGGCTTTAAATTGGGCTTTTGATTTGCATGCATCTTTAGAGTTTAGATGAAGAACTTTTGGAGGCTATAATGATTATAAGATGTAATGAACTATTTAAAAAATCATGTTAAAAATATATATAATTTAATAAAGAAGGTGATTGAATAAAAATTAAAAAAATTGAATATTAATTCATAATTGAGGCTTTGGTGTTAAACAATAATTACAGTTCATGATTATTATAACTGGAGCATAATTTTTTTCTGTTGTATGTTTTTAATTTTTATCATTTTCAATGATCATAAATTTGTGCTTAATTACACAAAAAAAAATTTCAAATGTGAAAATACTTAATAGTGAATGTATTGTCCTTTTTTATTATAGGCAAATATTTACTTTGTTTATAAGACAATTAAGTATTATTTCATTTTTATTAATAAAATGCTACAAAAGAAAAAATTCGAACAAGGAAGAGGTTTGCATCAAAAGAATGATAGTCTAGTGATGAATGTACTAAATATTATCTTTAAAGTTTAAACTGTTTTAATTTTAATCTAACTTCTAGGTTCCTTATAGCTTGTAATTTGTAGAATCAAATTAAAAAAATCATTCATATTAAAACATTTCTCTTATTTGTATCAAACATTCAAATATCTTATCAAGTAATTAAGTATAATAAAACCATTCAATTATAATTTCAAGTCTGCTTGGAAATCCGTTTTTAAAAATGTAAAAACCGGTATACAAAATCGAAATTACATTTTTAATACCGGTATTGAAAATTAAAACCAAAACCGAAAAATTTAGAAACCGGTATTCAAACCGAAACCGAACCGAAATTTTAGAAACCGATATTGAAACCGAAACCGAAACGGACATTAGAACC
>NC_042494.1:24212670-24223864 GCF_005508785.2 Acyrthosiphon pisum
CTGTACAGCAGAGCGACATCCACGACTTACCCGCCTTTTTTTTTTTATTGGTCTCAAAATTACAATGTTGCAATACATTTGTAGTAAAATAGAAACAAAAATATAACTTATTAATTATTTAATTAAATATATATGGTTTTAAAAACAATTAATTATTTATGTACATTATAATATTGTTAACAAAATATTATATTTTGTTTATTTTATTATTGTTTTGAAGAATTCTACTATGTTAATTTCTTAGTCTGTGTTAAAAACTAACTTGTTCCAATATGGTGGCTTATGTAGTTTTTTTGTTGCTATCTTTGTTTTTTGAACTGTGTTTATTGTAATCATTTTTATTTTGTATGAGATACTTGTTTTATGGTCTCTAATCTTATATAGTTTTCCATTTTCTAACGATAATTTTTTCTTTTTATATCATATTGTAATATGATGTTTGAATACCAATAGAAATTATTAATCTACCAATGACATTTAAAGGACGATAAAACTCGCTGAAGAGAAAATTCACTTAAAGCCTTTCTTAAAATGTCTGGTTAAATTGTCAGATAACGCTAATCAGCTAATAACAGATTTTATTAACGGGGCACATTTCACCGGTTAAGTGTCCGTGAACTTTTAACGACGATGGCAAGTTCCTATGGCCTTAAAGGATACACATTTTTTACAAAAATGAGAGAAAACGCAATCAAAGGGATCTCTACGTTCATACAAGCTTACACATAACCAATCTATCTATTTCAACCTTTCTTTCTCAAAAAAAAAAATCAAACTTCTTTAGCCTACCAACACATTGGGAAACATATTATGTGGATGCATCAATAAATACGGTAGGACTTGCAATCGCAACAATCATCCAGTCGAACAGTCAAACAGCACATCGCATCTTAAAACACAACTCAATTTATACAGCTGAATAGGCATCTAGCTTTATTGAAAGCCACAGAATAAGATTATCTGCAGAGAATAAATGCTCAATCATCTTACTGACTCCCTTAGTGCTCTCGAAAACTTAGACAATCCTGAAGAAAACAATCTCATATACACTCGAATATTGAATAAAATGTTTAAAAACAAAAAACACATAAATATTGTTAATATTTGGCTGTACTTGATTCTTAGATTAAATATTTTTAAATACATAAATAATAATATTAATTAATATTTTAAAATTTTTTTTTCCAGGTGCCGGTAAGAAACATTTTTGATTATTTTTTTTAATGACATATAATTCAATTTTGTTTGAAAGTTTCTTGGTAAACTCACAAAAGCAATATTTTTATTTTTTTTTTTATATTGTTTTTCATCAATTGGAAATTATATAATCTACAATTTTCAAATCTGTAACACTCTTTAGAAATTAGACGTTATAAAAGCTATAAATGATAGGAGACTGTGAATTTTCCCGAATTTATCTATTGTTCTCAGGTCAGTCACATACCTACTTGCGATTCCGATAACGTTTATAGTACGGTTTGATAGGTGCAAATATATTTTGCTCACCTAATCTAACCTAATTAAAATGGTTCTTTTGTTTTTCGCTTTTGAAAACAACTGTGATATTTTTACTTTTGACCCCCCAATGTACCAACTAGATTCTCTCTCCTATCAGAAAAGATACTGTTGAAAAAAATCTAAGAATTTTTACTGTCCTTTAACGTGATGAAAGACACAAAAATGAAATTTAAGAAAAAAACACACATCATTTATTGGTGACTTATGTTTTACTCTTCTTGTCGACATCGTATAGTAAAACCCACCAGGGCAGACTTAATTGACTAAGAAGGAAGTCTTCCCAGCGAAACTTGTCTAGCAGTCTGTGAGGCGATCAATGATGCAATGTTCAGAGTAATTGCGGCAAGACACCGGTTGTCAGGCCACTCGAAAAATTTACCTCCTCCCCGTCATGCGGCTTCTTAAAAAAAAAAAAATGAAGTCATTTAATCGCAACATTTAAAAACGTATTGTTGCAATTTTTAGTTGATCGTAAGCCCTTATAGTAAATCAATATTAGAAAGAGTCTATTATTAATAACCACAGTTTTTATTTTGTTCCAGATAAAAAAAAAGGTACGTAAACACTTTCTTTTATTGGTCTTATTCAGTTTCCTACAATTACCAGTTATTAACCTCTTTGAGTATATTAATTATATAATAATAATACATCTTAAATTTAAAATTTAAAATTCTATGTCCATGCACTTTTTTCAAAAATATATGAATTACGTTTTTGAGTACGTAAAATGTATTTGAATAATTTTAGTATAGTATTTCACAAATCTACTTATAAAATATAAATAATATATAATAGTCATCATTGTTTATCTTCTAATTGATTAAACGTCGGATAATTGGCCAATTAATGTAGCCCTCAATAATGAAATTGTTTTGGAGGCACTAAAATATAGTTTTCTTTTGATGATACTGTTTACTAAAAAGTTAAATTTTTATTTTTTGGATACTTAAATAGTATATTTATAAGGCAATGGCATACTTACTAAACTAAATAAAATGTTATATAATATTTTTATGTTACATCAAAGTGAAGTACCTACCTATAGTCGGTTACACTACTTGGCCTATATTAGTATGAATTATTATAGCATGATAATTTTGGACAGTGATGGTTGCTGTAGTTCACTTACAATAATTAAAAAATTTCAAATTACTCTAACTCTCAATAGAATATCTGAATCTCGTAATAATTTACAATTGAGATACAATAATTATAAGTTGTAGGTAACCATTAACGTTCTGTTATTTACTTATTTATTGTTTTTGTTATTTGCTGCAGTAACATATACATACATACAAAAATCATAAGTTATACGTATTATAAATATAAGGGTAGAACCCGATTGCGTAAGATTTACCTTTTTGAGAACACGATTGCGTATGTTTGCTGTATAACAATGGAAACTCGTAAAACGACACGATTGCGTATGCAACGTTGCCAAATTTATAAATATACAAAAAGTTCACCATGTACCTAATTTTAAATTTTCAATCCTTAGCTATGCAAATTGAACATTTTATAATTTTTAACTACGTTCACATCAAGTAAGGGTAGTATTAAAAAAAAAAAAATTACACGTTCTAAAAACATCTATGACAATACAATAATACTAATAATAATAATAAGATAATATAAAATAAAATAAGTTGTACGTTTTATCACATAGGTAAACGCTATCAAAAAAAAAAATTAAAATAAACGTTTTCCTTAGTAAATAGAGCCAATTTTAGATAAATACACCATACTATTTTTGTCAATTTTATACTCATCATACATTTTAACTAAAGCTTTAATCCGTCTTAAATCAGAAAGAACCATATTTTTGTTAATTTCTTTTGAAATTGAACATATTTTTGTCATCGTTTCGACTTGGATTTCTGTTATTATTGATATAACCACATGTGTTGGTGGATGGGCGCTATGAAATTGCCCATTGTCCTACCCTATTTCCAGTTTCGTCTATATGTGACTTACGGCTAGCATGACAACGTTGCACAAAAATAACGTACGCAATCGTGTTATGAAAAAAGGTTGAAAAAGGTACCGCTGATAAGCAGTGTACGCAATCGTATTCTACCCAAATATAACAGGTACATTACAATAGGTTTTATAGCAAAGACCTTTTTGGGGTCAAAATCATAAGTGTGTGGTCTTTGAATACAACAATGTGCGGCTCTAACATATGAAACGATTGTGGCTTGGTTATCTATTTTATTGCAAGTGTGTTGTTTTAGGAGTCAACAAATTATGCTAGTTGGTTCGCTGAAAAGGTTAATCTCGTATGCCAACGCTGAACATCATTTTTTTAGTTTAAGAGATTTTTTTCCTATTCAATTCTTGTATAATATACTTAATTATACATGTACTCAATAAATTTCATAATTTTCAATCAATACAAATACTGTATTATGTGAAAAATCGTCCAATGATGACAAATTAAAAAAATTAAATAGGTTATAATAAATAATAATACATTAAATGCATACCATTATTTTCCACTAGATTTTTCACTTTAATCATAGCAAACTATTACTAATTTATAATTATACTTATAAATTAACACCGTGTATTTTGTTTCTAGTTACCGATGGTATGTTGTTTTTGATTTATATTATTTAATATTGTATTAGATTAATCTTTCGTCATATGTAAAAATATAGTATGTACTATATTAAATTGTTTTTAAGTCACAATTGAACACTATAGCCATACAGCGAACAATCGTATTATGCTGATTCTTGCGTTTTTTAGAATAAGTCATCCAATTTTAATGGAATTATGAGTATTTGTAACGGCCGATGCCACTAAAAAAATTACGAAACGAGAAGTAAAAAAAAAAAAAAATGAAATCATTTAATCGCAACATTTAAAAACGCATTGTTGCAATTTTTAGTTGATTGTATGCCCTTATAGTAAATCAATATTATAAATAGACTATTATGAATAACTACAGTTTTTATTTTGTTCCAGATGAAAAAAAAGGTACGTAAACACTTTTTTTTATTGGTCTCAAAATTACAATGTCGCAATACATTTGTAGTAAAATAGAAACAAAAATATAACTTATTAATTATTTAATTAAATATATATGGTTTTAAAAACAATTAATAATTTATGTACATATTATAATATTGTTAACAAAATATTATATTTTGTTTGTTTTATTATTGTTTTGAAGAATTCTACTATGTTAATTTCATAGACTGTGTTTAAAACTAACTTGTTCCAATATGGTGGCTCATGTAGTTTTTTTTGTTGCTATCTTTGTTTTTTGGACTGTGTTTATTGTAATCATTTTTATTTTGTATGAGATACTTGTTTTATGGTCTCTCATGTTATATAGTTTTCCATTTTCTAACGATAAATTTTTCTTTTTATATCATATTGTAATATGATGTTTGAATACCAATAGAAATTATTAATCTACCAATGACATTTAAAGGACGATAAAACTCGCTGAAGAGAAAATTCGCTTAAAACCTTTCTTAAAATGTCTGGTTAAGTGTCAGATAACGCTAATCAGCTAATAACAGATTTTATTAACGGGGCACATTTCACCGGTTAAGTGTCCGTGAACTTTTAACGGCGATGGTAAGTACCTATGGCCCTAAAGGATACACAATTTTTACAAAAATGAGAGAAAACGCAATCAAAGGGATCTCTACGTTCATACAAGCTTACACCTAACCAATCTATCTAATTCAACCTTTGTTCCTCAAAAAAAAAAAAAAAAAATCAAACTTATTTAGCCTACCAACACATTGGGAAACATATTATGTGGATGCATCAATAAATACGGTAGGACTTGCAATCGCAATAATCATCCAGTCGAACAGTCAAACAGCACATCGCATCTTAAAACACAACTCAATTTATACAGCTGAATAGGCATCTAGCTTTATTGAAAGCCACAGAATAAGATTATCCGCAGAGAATAAATGCTCGATCATCTTACTGACTCACTTAGTGCTCTCGAAAACTTAGACAATCCTGAAAAAAACAATGTCATATACAGTCGAATATTGAATAAAATGTTTAAAAACAAAAAACGCATAAATATTGTTAATATTTGGCTGTACTTGATTCTTAGATTAAATATTTTTAAATACATAAATAATAATATTAATTAATATTTTAAAATTTATTTTCCAGGTGCCGGTAAGAAACATTTTTGATTATTTTTTTTAATGACATATAATTCAATTTTGTTTGAAAGTTTCTTGGTAAATTCACAAAAGCAATATTTTTATTTTTTTTTTATATTGTTTTTTCATCAATTGGAAATTATATAAAATACAATTTTCAAATCTGTAACACTCTTTAGACGTTATAAAAGCTATAAATGATAGGAGACTGTGAATTTTCCCGAATTTATGTATTGTTCTCAGGTCAGCCACATACCTACTTGCGATTCCGATAACGTTTATAGTATGGTTTGATAGGTGCAAATATATTTTGCTCACCTAATCTAACCTAATTAAAATGGTTCTTTTGTTTTTCGCTTTTGAAAACTACTGTGATATTTTTACTTTTGACCCCCCAATGTACCAACTAGATTCTCTTTCCTATCAGAAAAGATACTGTTGAAGAAAATCTAAGAATTTTTACTGTCCTTTAACGTGATGAAAGACACAAAAATGAAATTTAAAAAAAAAACACACATCATTTATTGGCGACTTATGTTTTACTCTTCTCGTCGACATCGTAAAGTAAAACCCACCAGGGCAGACTTAATTGACTAAGAAGGAAGTCTTCCCAGCGAAACTTGTCTAGCAGTCTGTGAGGCGATCAATGATGCAATGTTCAGAGTAATTGCGGCATGACACCGGTTGTCAGGCCACTCGAAAAATTTACCTCCCCCCCGTCATGCGGCTTCTTAAAAAAAAAAAAAAAATTAAGTCATTTAATCGCAACATTTAAAAACGTATTGTTGCAATTTTTAGTTGATTGTAAGCCCTTATAGTAAATCAATATTAGAAAGAGTATCTATTATTAATAACTTCAGTTTTTATTTTGTTCCAGATGAAAAAAAAGGTACGTAAACACTTTTTTTTATTGGTCTTATTCAGTTTCCTACAATTACCAGTTATTAACCTCTTTGAGTATTTTAATTATATAATAGTAATACATCTTAAATTTAAAATTTAAAATTCTATGTCCATGCACTTTTTTTCAAAAATATATGAATTACGTATTTGAGTACGTAAAATGTATTTGAATTATTTTAGTATAGTACTTCACAAATATACTAATAAAATATAAATAATATATAATAGTCATCATTGTTTATCTTCTAATTGATTAAACGTCGGCTAATTGGCCAATTAATGTAGCCCTCAATAATGAAATTGTTTTGTAGGCACTAAAATATAGTTTTCTTTTGATGATACTGTTTACTAAAAAGTTAAATTTTTATTTTTTGGATACTTAAATAGTATATTTATAAGGCAATGGCATACTTACTAAACTAAATAAAATGTTATATAATATTTTTATGTTACATCAAAGTGAAGTACCTACCTATAGTCGGTTACACTACTTGGCCTATATTAGTATGAATTATTATAGCATGATAATTTTGGACAGTGATGGTTGCTGTAGTTCACTTACAATAATTAAAAAATTTCAAATTACTCTAACTCTCAATAGAATATCTGAATCTCGTAATAATTTACAATTGAGATACAATAATTATAAGTTGTAGGTAACCATTAACGTTCTGTTATTTACTTATTTATTGTTTTTGTTATTTGCTGCAGTAACATATACATACATACAAAAATCATAAGTTATACGTATTATAAATATAACAGGTACATTACAATAGGTTTTATAGTAAAGACCTTTTTGGGGTCAAAATCATAAGTGTGTGGTCTTTGAATACAACAATGTGCGGCTCTAACATATGAAACGATTGTGGCTTGGTTATCTATTTTATTGCAAGTGTGTTGTTTTAGGAGTCAACAAATTATGCTAGTTGGTTCGCTGAAAAGGTTAATCTCGTATGCCAACGCTGAACATCATTTTTTTAGTTTAAGAGATTTTTTTCCTATTCAATTCTTGTATAATATACTTAATTATACATGTACTCAATAAATTTCATAATTTTCAATCAATACAAATACTGTATTATGTGAAAAATCGTCCAATGATGACAAATTAAAAAAATTAAATAGGTTATAATAAATAATAATACATTAAATGCATACCATTATTTTCCACTAGATTTTTCACTTTAATCATAGCAAACTATTACTAATTTATAATTATACTTATAAATTAACACCGTGTATTTTGTTTCTAGTTACCGATGGTATGTTGTTTTTGATTTATATTATTTAATATTGTATTAGATTAATCTTTCGTCATATGTAAAAATATAGTATGTACTATATTAAATTGTTTTTAAGTCACAATTGAACACTATAGCCATACAGCGAACAATCGTATTATGCTGATTCTTGCGTTTTTTAGAATAAGTCATCCAATTTTAATGGAATTATGAGTATTTGTAACGGCCGATGCCACTAAAAAAATTACGAAACGAGAAGTAAAAAAAAAAAAAAATGAAATCATTTAATCGCAACATTTAAAAACGCATTGTTGCAATTTTTAGTTGATTGTATGCCCTTATAGTAAATCAATATTATAAATAGACTATTATGAATAACTACAGTTTTTATTTTGTTCCAGATGAAAAAAAAGGTACGTAAACACTTTTTTTTATTGGTCTCAAAATTACAATGTCGCAATACATTTGTAGTAAAATAGAAACAAAAATATAACTTATTAATTATTTAATTAAATATATATGGTTTTAAAAACAATTAATTATTTATGTACATATTATAATATTGTTAACAAAATATTATATTTTGTTTATTTTATTATTGTTTTGAAGAATTCTACTATGTTAATTTCATAGTCTGTGTTTAAAACTAACTTGTTCCAATATGGTGGCTCATGTAGTTTTTTTTGTTGCTATCTTTGTTTTTTGGACTGTGTTTATTGTAATCATTTTTATTTTGTATGAGATACTTGTTTTATGGTCTCTCATGTTATATAGTTTTCCATTTTCTAACGATAAATTTTTCTTTTTATATCATATTGTAATATGATGTTTGAATACCAATAGAAATTATTAATCTACCAATGACATTTAAAGGACGATAAAACTCGCTGAAGAGAAAATTCGCTTAAAACCTTTCTTAAAATGTCTGGTTAAGTGTCAGATAACGCTAATCAGCTAATAACAGATTTTATTAACGGGGCACATTTCACCGGTTAAGTGTCCGTGAACTTTTAACGGCGATGGTAAGTACCTATGGCCCTAAAGGATACACAATTTTTACAAAAATGAGAGAAAACGCAATCAAAGGGATCTCTACGTTCATACAAGCTTACACCTAACCAATCTATCTAATTCAACCTTTGTTCCTCAAAAAAAAAAAAAAAAAAATCAAACTTATTTAGCCTACCAACACATTGGGAAACATATTATGTGGATGCATCAATAAATACGGTAGGACTTGCAATCGCAATAATCATCCAGTCGAACAGTCAAACAGCACATCGCATCTTAAAACACAACTCAATTTATACAGCTGAATAGGCATCTAGCTTTATTGAAAGCCACAGAATAAGATTATCCGCAGAGAATAAATGCTCGATCATCTTACTGACTCACTTAGTGCTCTCGAAAACTTAGACAATCCTGAAAAAAACAATGTCATATACAGTCGAATATTGAATAAAATGTTTAAAAACAAAAAACGCATAAATATTGTTAATATTTGGCTGTACTTGATTCTTAGATTAAATATTTTTAAATACATAAATAATAATATTAATTAATATTTTAAAATTTATTTTCCAGGTGCCGGTAAGAAACATTTTTGATTATTTTTTTTAATGACATATAATTCAATTTTGTTTGAAAGTTTCTTGGTAAATTCACAAAAGCAATATTTTTATTTTTTTTTTATATTGTTTTTTCATCAATTGGAAATTATATAAAATACAATTTTCAAATCTGTGACACTCTTTAGAAATTAGACGTTATAAAAGCTATAAATGATAGGAGACTGTGAATTTTCCCGAATTTATGTATTGTTCTCAGGTCAGCCACATACCTACTTGCGATTCCGATAACGTTTATAGTATGGTTTGATAGGTGCAAATATATTTTGCTCACCTAATCTAACCTAATTAAAATGGTTCTTTTGTTTTTCGCTTTTGAAAACTACTGTGATATTTTTACTTTTGACCCCCCAATGTACCAACTAGATTCTCTTTCCTATCAGAAAAGATACTGTTGAAGAAAATCTAAGAATTTTTACTGTCCTTTAACGTGATGAAAGACACAAAAATGAAATTTAAAAAAAAAACACACATCATTTATTGGCGACTTATGTTTTACTCTTCTTGTCGACATCGTAAAGTAAAACCCACCAGGGCAGACTTAATTGACTAAGAAGGAAGTCTTCCCAGCGAAACTTGTCTAGCAGTCTGTGAGGCGATCAATGATGCAATGTTCAGAGTAATTGCGGCATGACACCGGTTGTCAGGCCACTCGAAAAATTTACCTCCCCCCCGTCATGCGGCTTCTTAAAAAAGAAAAAAAAAAAAAATTAAGTCATTTAATCGCAACATTTAAAAACGTATTGTTGCAATTTTTAGTTGATTGTAAGCCCTTATAGTAAATCAATATTAGAAAGAGTCTATTATTAAGAACTTCAGTTTTTATTTTGTTCCAGATGAAAAAAAAGGTACGTAAACACTTTTTTTTATTGGTCTTATTCAGTTTCCTACAATTACCAGTTATTAACCTCTTTGAGTATATTAAATTATATAATAGTAATACATCTTAAATTTAAAATTTAAAATTCTATGTCCATGCACTTTTTTTCAAAAATATATGAATTACGTATTTGAGTACGTAAAATGTATTTGAATTATTTTAGTATAGTACTTCACAAATATACTAATAAAATATAAATAATATATAATAGTCATCATTGTTTATCTTCTAATTGATTAAACGTCGGCTAATTGGCCAATTAATGTAGCCCTCAATAATGAAATTGTTTTGTAGGCACTAAAATATAGTTTTCTTTTGATGATACTGTTTACTAAAAAGTTAAATTTTTATTTTTTGGATACTTAAATAGTATATTTATAAGGCAATGGCATACTTACTAAACTAAATAAAATGTTATATAATATTTTTATGTTACATCAAAGTGAAGTACCTACCTATAGTCGGTTACACTACTTGGCCTATATTAGTATGAATTATTATAGCATGATAATTTTGGACAGTGATGGTTGCTGTAGTTCACTTACAATAATTAAAAAATTTCAAATTACTCTAACTCTCAATAGAATATCTGAATCTCGTAATAATTTACAATTGAGATACAATAATTATAAGTTGTAGGTAACCATTAACGTTCTGTTATTTATTATTTTTGTTATTTGCTGCAGTAACATATACATACATACAAAAATCATAAGTTATACATATTATAAATATAACAGGTACATTACAATAGGTTTTATAGTAAAGACCTTTTTGGGGTCAAAATCATAAGTGTGTGGTCTTTGAATACAACAATGTGCGGCTCTAACAAATGAAACAATTGTGGCTTGGTTTTCTATTTTTATTGCGAGTGTG
>NC_042494.1:24223914-24226664 GCF_005508785.2 Acyrthosiphon pisum
TTCACTCAGAATCTAAAAATTATATATTCCAATTAAAAAAAAAAAATTTAAACTTGGAAAATACTGAAAAAAACAATGTCATATACACTCGAATTTTGAATAAATTGTTCAAAACCAAAAAACGCATTAATATTGTTAATATTTGACAGTACTTGATTCTTAGATTAAATATTTTTAGATACATAAATAATAATATTAATTAATATTTTATAATTTATTTGCCAGCTTCCCGTAAGAAACATTTATTATTATTTTTTTTTAAAGACTTATAATTTATTTTTGTTTGAAAGTTTCTTGGTATAAATTATGCTATAAATTATAGCAGAGTGTGGATTTTCCCGAATGTAGGTACTTACCCAAATAGCAATTTTTCGTTTAATAATATTATTATAAAATTTTAATAACGAATAATATTAGTAAAACGTTATTATAATACTATTATAATATTATCATTACAAAATGCTGTCTGGGTACCTATAGTTAGAAATCATATAAAATACAATTTCCAAATCTGTAACATTGTTTAAAAATTAGACGTTATAAAAGCTATAAATGATAGGAGAGTGTGGATTTTCCGGAATTTACCTATAGTTCTCAGGTCAGATTGAAAATTTATAGTTGTTACTCCGATTGATTTTGCAATACTGATGACCCCTTGAAAATTATACTTTACAGCACACCAATGTTAGATATATGTTTCCTTGAATGCTGATACCATAGTTATTTTGACTGTTCTAGTCATTCAACAGCTGCACATTGAATGGTCTCAGATGAATACATTAATTCCGGACAAACGGACCATAGTATTGCATAAATATTGAACTGTATTTAAGTTTTTTTAAAGATTTTATTTCTTTCTTGAAGAATTTGATATTTTTAAATAGCATCTTTTGGTTCCAAGCCTACGAAATCCTTTATACTCGGATGACTTATACACCCATATGTATCTTATACCTACTATAATATATTTTAGATATTATTATTATTTATCACCTTATTATCATGGGATTATTAATTTTTACAATTGATTATTAAATTTAAAATAAGTCGTTATCAACAATGTTTTTAATATTTGACAATACTTGGTTTTCCTACGACCTTGAATTAATTATATTTAGATACATAAATAAGAAGGTTATTAATTTATTTTTTATATTTTTTTTTTACAGTCTACAGTATGAATTATTTATTATTATTTTTTTTATTTTATTGACCTTTAAAATGTATTTTTGTTTGAATGTTTCTCAGTATATTTACACAACCAATAATTTTCATTGTTTAAATTGTTTTTTATTTTAAAATCGGAAACATTTTAGAAATTATACGTTATAAAAGCTATACATTATGGAAGAGTGTGATTTTTTCTGCATGTATAGAAATAAGTTACATGACACCTATGTTTATAATACGAACTTTAACCTATGTACGATTAACTGCTGACCAATATATTAATATTAAAACACACACATAATTTTAAGGCCTTTGGCCAACACACACAATGTATTAGTAAGTTAGTTCACTGTGCACCTTAGACCTCAATACAAACTACGATTACCGGACTCCTTATGACTACGATACAGTCAGATAGTATAATAGAACATAGTTGATATATTTCTGAGTATTATTATTTACAATAAAACATAATTATAACTGAAATGAAGTCCTAGTAATTTAAATATATTTAAGATCCCGATATTATCTACATATCTGCCCCCGGCTAGGGTATTTATATCTATATAATCCTACGATTCTCGCTGGATATCTTATATTTAACTGGTCGTTCCCCCGACCACGTTACACTACTTTAGTCTGGTTTGATTGTGAATATATTTGCGTAACCCGATCTAACTTATTTAACATTTTTCTCTTAATTTCGTATGTTTCTGAAAAATGTTTTAATTCTTAATATTTGTTGGCACCCAATTGAGCATAGTGTATATTATTATATTTAATTTATATAAGCCAGGGAGTTATTATGATAGTCAAACGTTACGAAATAGAAAGAATATACTATAAATAATTTAAATAAAAAAAAAAAAAAAAAATTAAGATCAAATTTAGATTTGTTTTTTATCATAACACTGGAAAGACCTCAGATGTATAATTTTTTTTTCGAGCGCTTAACTGAGTTAAAATCATTAAGACACGGTATATCGTCAAATTTGAGTACTGTTTTAATATAAAAAAGTTGGGTAAGTGGATGTCGCTCTGCTGTACAGTAGGTTACAAACGGATCACTGTAAAATGGATAGTATTAAATTTTAATTCAATGATATAATATCACTATATAATAAAAACGATTCTGAGCGGAGACGGTATATCAGTCTATGTATTAGACATATAATATATACTTATCTATGGTATTAAAAAAAAATTGACCTATAATAGGTACCTATAATAAATTCCAAATTAATCATATCATAATATCTATTAGGTACTTATAAGTTATAACGCGTTATACATCAACAAAAAACCGTGATACTATCATAGATATATAATAGTATACTTTAGAAGTTTCAAGTACCCACGAATAATATTATACTATCACAAAAAAATAACAAAAATAGTTATTCTACCTTTTTTAAAATGTAATTTCGTCAAAATATTAAATTAAAATGACTATAAAAATAAACTGTGCTTATGTATTTTTTAGATGTTTTCGTAAGAGAATTAACTACTTACGTGAAATCTTGTTTAAGTTTTAATCTTTAGATATAAAAGTTGACATTTTATGAATTTTTAACTACAAA
>NC_042494.1:24226714-24231928 GCF_005508785.2 Acyrthosiphon pisum
AAAAAGCTCAAAAATAGTCAAATTATTTTCAAAATTTTATCGTATGTATAAAATGCTAATATAAACATTCAGTGAAATTTTCAAGTATCTACAGTCTTTCGTTTTTTAATTACAACAAAATAAGAAAAACGTTACATGAGAAATCGATTGAATATCAAATGTTGTAAAAATATGAATTTCAAACGCTCATAAAAACTTAATTTGACATGCTTGTAGACATTTTTTTTTTTATGGAAATGGTAGACAAACATATGAGGAATCTTGTATTACATTTTCAAATCTTAGATTTAAAAATATAATTTTTCATGAATTTCTAACTCAAAATAATTTGCAAATTTTGGTCATTTATCCATATTTTGTCAATATTTGAACTTTAGATGCTTATAAAAAAAAATTGTGACTATGGATTGTTAATTTTTTTCATCTGCCATTGAAACAATATACTAGGAGTATTCTATTACATTTTCAAGCTTTTTTAATCAACATATAAAATTTTATCGATATTTATAGAAAAAAAAACTAAAAAAAATGGGAGCTGAAAATGTCCGTAAAGAGCTCAAAATAAGTCAAAATATTTGGAAAATGTTATGGTGTATATAAAATGCTAATATAAAAATTCAATCAAAATTCCATGTACCTACGGTCATTTTTTTAAGAGTTAACGTATAAATTCCCGTTTTTCCTTAATTTTTCTTTTGTTTTTCACTGCGCTTTTGAAAATTACTGGAAAATTTTCACTTTTGACACCCCAAAGTACCAACTAGTTTCACTTTCCTATCAGAAAAGATACTGTTGAAGAAAACCCAAGCACTTTTACTATCCTAAAAGGTGATGAAAAACACAAAAAAAATTAAAAATTAAAATTAAAAAATTAAAAAACACACATCATTGTAAAATCAATACATTCATCGATCCACTTAGAATCTAAAACAGAGAAATTATTTTAAAAATAATTATGATACAATTAAGATTTTTTTTTCAATTACAAAAAAACTATTTTATTTTAAAGTCCTGAACTGACAATTTTGTAAATTTATTGAGAATTTTTCAAATAAATCTCTATATTTGCGGCACTAATCATAATGTATAAAATGTATTACATAATTGTTCTTATAAATAACCGTCGGGTATTTCATTTCTAGTTGGCATAAGTAAGTTGTTTTTGATTTATTTTATTCTATATTATATTAAATAAAAGTTGTTACATTAATTATTTAGGATTCAAAAAAAAAAAAAAAATTGAAGCCAGTTAATTACAATATTTAAAAACGTTGTTTGCAGTTTTTAGTTGATTGAATGTTCTTATAATAAAACAATATTATAAGTATATAATTATTTAATTATAAGCCTATCATTAATAATTACGGTTTTTATTTTATTCAAGATAAAGGAGGTATGTAATCATTTTTTTTTTATGGGTCTCAAAATTATTATATTGCATTAAATTTGTAGTAAGATAGAAAAATAAAAAGATAACTAATTAATTATTTGGTTTAATTATTTTGGTTTAAAAACAATTTGGTTCTTCATGTACATTATAATATTGTTGATATTATATTATATTTTGTTTATTTTATTATTGTTTTGAAGAATTCTACTTTGTTGATTTCTTAGTCTCTGTTTGGTCCTGTACTTGTTCAAATAAGGTAGCTTGTATTGAGTTTTTTGATGCTATCTTTCTTTTTTATGCAGTGAGCATTGTTATCATTTTTATTTTGTATGATATAATTGTTTTATGGTCTTCAAACTTATAAATTATTAACCTACCAACGACTCTGCTTTCATAAAAGCTTACACCTAACCAGTTCATCTACTTCAACCATTCTTCCTAAAAATTGAACTGGCTCCAATATATAAAAATTAAACTTATTTAGCATACCGACACATTGGAAAACATATGTAGATGCATCGAAAAATACAGTAAAACTGCAATTGCAATAATCCAGTCGTACAGTCAAGCAGCACATCGCATTTCAAAACACACCTCAATTTAAACAGCTGAGTAGGAATCTAGCTTTATTGAAAGCCACAGAATAAGTTTCTCCGCAGAGAATAAATGCTCGACCATTATAGTGACTTACTTAGTGCTCTCAAAAACTTAGATAATCCTGAGAATAACAATCTCATATACACTCGAATATTGAATAAAATGTTTAAAACCAAAAAACGCATTAATATTGTTAATATTTGGCAGTACTTGATTCTTAGATTAAATATTTTTAAATACATAAATAATAATATTAATTAATATTTTATAATCTATTTTCCAGCTGCCGGTAAGAAACATTTTTGATTATTTTTTTTAATGACTTATAATTCATTTTTGTTTGAAAGTTTCTTGGTAAATTCACAAAAGCAATATTTTTATTTTTTTTTTATATAGTTTTTTCATGAATTGGAAATTATATAAAATACAATTTTGAAATCTGTAACACGCTCTTTAGAAATAAGACGTTATAAAAGCTATAAAAGATAGGTGACTGTGAATTTTCCCGAATTTATCTATTGTTCTCAGGTCAGCTACATACCTACTTGTGATTCCGATATCGTTTATAGTATGGTTTGATATGTGCAAATATATTTTGCTCACCTAATCTAACCTAATTAAAATGGTTCTTTTGTTTTTCACGGCACTTTTAAAAACTACTGTGATATTTTTACTTTTGACCCCCCAATGTACCAACTAGATTCACTTTCCTATCAGAAAAGATACTATGAAGAAAATCTAAGAATTTTTTACTGTCCTATAACGTGATGACAGACAACAAAAATAAAATTAAAAAAAAAAAAAACCACACATCATTGTAAAATCAATACATTCATCGTTTCACTCATAATCTAAAAATTATATATTCCAATTTAAAAAAAAAATTATAATTTAAACATATGCTCAAAAAAAAAAAAATTACTAGTTCCTATGTATTTATTAACTTATTATTTTTTTTTTTAAAATGTGTACAGACAATATTTTATATTTCCTTATGGGGACTTACGTTTTACTCTTCTTATCGACATCGTATAGTAAAACCCTTCAGGGCAGACTTAATTGACTAAGAAGGAAGTCTTCCCAGCGAAACTTGTCTTGCAGTCTGTGAGGCGATCAATGATGCAATGTTCAGAGTGATTGCGGCATGACACTGGTTAGGCTATAGTTCTTAGGTCAGCTACATACGATGTATGTCTGCGATTCTGATATTTATTGTGTGGTTTGATAGGACGTGCAAATATATTTTGCTCACCTAATCTAACCTAATTAAAATGGTTCTTTTAAACTTGTATGTTCCTAAAATATGTTTGAATTCTTTATATTTGTTGGAATGCATTTGAACATAGTGTACGGACACTAAAAATATTATATTTTTTTTGTATGAACTATTATTATGATAGTCGTATATTTTAAAAAATTAAAGAATATAATATATTCTTTAATTATTTAGGAATAATATTATGATTATTCCTAGATAATTTATTAAAAAAAAATGAATTATTACTCAAATTAAAATCAAATTTAAATTTGTTTTCTATTTATACGAATATCATATTATTTCAAATTTGGACCCCATTTTGTAAAACTATCAAGAGCTTATCAAACAAATTACTAGATTCACCACTTTTATCACATTAAATTATAATTATTTTATAACTATACTAATAAATTACCAATGGTTATTTTATTTATAGAAAACAATTTAGGTAAGTTGTTTTTTATTTATTTATACAATTTTATATTAGATCCTAATCTAATATCAATCGATATTGACGTCCTACTCGTTGATACCTAACATGACTATATTTTAATTACCCTCCCTATAGTAATGTTATAAACTATACATCTTATAAAACGTTGTGCAACTCTGCTGAATAAATAAAACTGCGTGCCAATACACAATACCCATCACCTACTTTAACGGTACCGTCGTTACTACATCGGCCTTTTTATTCTGATTGGATAGATCTTTAGTGATATGCCAACCATCTAACATTCAAAAAAATATATAGGAAATAAAAATATTATTTTTGTTTGTAAGTTTCTTGGTAAATTTACAAAAGCAATATTTTTATTTTTTTTTTACATTGTTTTTTAAATATTTGGAAATCATATTACGATATTGGATTTGCACGGTTAAATTAATGAATTCTCTTCATATTTATTACGTTACCCCTATAGTTTTTAAGTTGTGAATCATAAGGGATAATTTAATTTATTAAATACTATGTTTATTGTTCTATTTTTAGAAATAAAGGGTATGTATATATCATATTATTTATTTGTTTATTTTTAATTTTCTTAATTTGTTTAATTCAATTTATGTAATTTGTATCTCATAAGTCATACCTAAGTTATAACTTGTATTTTGATCATCATCATCATCCTCAAAGGTTTACTTATTAAACGAGTACTATTATAGCTATGAATTTGTTTAGTTGACAGAACGTCGCCCATTGTGTAGACCTATGCACCTTCTATATTTAATATCGACTATTCAAGGTTCTTTAAACTATAAACATCAATCAACTTACATTTACTTTACTTTGGTACACGGAACGGGGCTTGAAATTAAATTAAACTTCTTTTCTTTTACCGTACGTCCAAGAGAATATCCTCAAAAATAACTCAAGAACAAACCTATACAAAGTAAAATAACTTGGGCTATAACCTTGAAATGCCAGCTTAGATGAGCAGTGAGCACACTACACATTCACCTCAAATGTAGAACACTCAAAAATTGAAGACACCAACTACAACAAATACTTATTTACCTTTAAACATGTCCATTAAATCCAGAGTTATTATAATATACAACATTTTACTAAAACCAATATAGATGCCTATATGATACACAACTCGGGGGGTATTTAATCCAATACTTCTAGTGTATACAATTAGAATTTACGATGGATGCTTATAAAATAAATTGGAACACAATTTATTCTTATTATGAATCTGAAAAACTAAAACCAACCTAACATAGTGATAACAACATACATTATAGTGGGACCCTCATTAGTAAATCTTGTGAAATTCTTGGTTATAATATATTTTGTAGGACAGTTATAAATTAAAGTATCACTGTAAATCTTAGATTGTAAATCATAAGGTAAAATATTAATTGTTTATTATTTTATTTCTAGATTTTATAGGTACGTGCATTTTGTATTATTGTTTTATAATATTTTTTAATTTGATCAATTGTTTAATTCAGTTAATGTGAT
>NC_042494.1:24231978-24234785 GCF_005508785.2 Acyrthosiphon pisum
GTATGATTTAGTTCCAATCACTGATGATTTAAGCAAGTTAACGCTCTCTGGAGAAGGTTCGGAAAATCAGTCATTCCCAAATATATACAATTTCTTACATTATGAAAAAAAATCTATAAAACCAACTAATAAAATAATTGATGAAAGCAATAATGGTAGAAGTGAAGAAAATGAAAAATCTTCTGGTGAAGCCTTTAAAACATCAAATGATTTACCAGCTAATGTAAAAAAAGAATCAAGTGAAGATGAAATGCAAGTGAATGAGAAAAAATCAAAATCATCTGAAAAACATGTTTTAAATGGGGATGATGGCAGATTTGATCCTACACTATCTGATAATCCAAGTAGATTGAATTACATTTCTGAAATTACAAGTACTTCTAATCACCCTGAATCCTCGAATTCTAAAGAATCAAAAAGAAATTAATGTTCGCCATTTGGTGATAATAGCAAAAATAAAAAAATTTGCAGAACACAGTCCATGCATGATAAAAGTGTATTGAACTGCAACCCTAATTAAAAATCATTGATTCTAATTGCCACAACTCAAACATTGATTGCATCACTTTAAATAATGATAACTCTGTACTTGAAAATCCAAAAAATTACTGACACTAAAGTTAATAATATTTCCCCAGCTGATACTACTGCTAATAATATTTTACTCCTGGACTCTAATAAAAATAATATTTAGCTACAACTTGCTTTTTGGGTGGAACTATACAACCTTCTACGACTGAACCAGAAGATCAAGAAACAGATATTGTCCCACAATAGTCGAAGAAAAAAGAAAAAGAAAGATGATTGTTCAAACAAGAGCGCTGAATGCACACGTAAAACGGTCTCCATTCAGTTTTGTGGGCACCTGGTATCTGGTTGCGATTTTGCTCCCTTGGGCATCGCACGGCCTCTGATAATCGACATAACTACCGGGCCGAGATGTCGCTGTTGTTGTTTTTACATAATATTACATAATATTTATATTATATACAGAACTTACCTAAACATAAAGAAACGACAATTAATGTTTGTTGTTTAATAATTTGTCAATTCCTAAACTACTAACTAGGTATAACATATTTCATTATAATATTAGGCACATCTTTCTTATTACATTTTATTTATGTTATCATAACTTACTTAAAACTTATCATTATAATTATTGTTATCACTTATCACCTTATAACCACACTAACTGTGCAGAGTTTCGGTTCATAGCCAAATTAGAATAAGTACAACGCACACACTTGTAAGTACTAGGTAGTGGTAATAACTTACTTCTCGGGCAGATGCTTATCGCTCTATTTATATCATTTAATGCAAACATTACACTTTTCAAACTTAATAAACTACTTATAATTATTTACTGTGTCACTTGTCACTCTGCAACCTCTCCTTTGAAAAACCTATTCATCATCAACGTCGTCGAATTCAAATTATAGGCGTTAGTGAGGGATCACTACATTAGTATAAAAAAACTAAGCCGTCGAGGTACACGTTGCAGATGTGAAACATCAAAAATTTTCTTTTGGTAATAATGTTGAAAATTGAAACGCCACGGTCGACGGGTAGTCGACATATTATACAACATTGCCCTGGTCGCCCAGTGTCGACTACTCGTCCACAATTAATATAGTGTTCACTTTGACAGTTGATGATTTTTATTGGATAACGTTTTTAAATATATCATAGGCGATCGGGTACTGTCTCAAGAAACCAACGGCATAATTCGCCGAAACTGAAGAAAAGTAACGATTAGGCCAGTGTTTCTCAACCTGGGGGTCGCCAACTTATTATTTGGGGTCGCGTACGAATTAAAATTGTATGTATTATATGTATCTGTAAATATTTGGTATACATTTTGTTGATTAAAAATAATTATAATATTATATGTTGTATAATTATATATATTAAGCTGTGTACAATGCACAGTAATTTTCGTATTGATTATTAATAGTATTTAAAAAAAATATATGTAGGGGGTCGCTAAAAAAATTGAAATTCAAAAAGGGGGTCACCACAGTAGAAAGGTTGAGAAACACTGGATTAGACCATGAATCCTTGGTACTCCAGTACCAAATTTTTCGGTTTAGTTCGTCTGTTTCAGTTGCGGTTTTACCAGCCCGATCAACCTCACAGACCAACGATATTATTATTATTATTGTACAGTTTGATAATCATATGAGACTGCTGCCGTCGCGTCATCGTGGTCTCTAACGTACCGCATACGTCACTGGTACTATAAGCCAACACGAGCCACGCGCCGTGGGAAGCAGGCTTTGAAAATACGGCTTGTCGTTTACCGTTCAGGCGGTCAATTCTTGAGCGGCGCTATCTTATGTCGTATACAACATTGAACGTTTTTTATTATTTTTATTACGAATGTACAGGGTTTGGAACTAATTCAAAAAATAAATGCATTCACATTCACATTCATAGAGCTTAAAATTGAATGTATTAGCATTCAACATTCAATTTTTCAAAAAGAATGTATTCTTAACCACATTATTTTAAGAAAAGAATGCATTCTTAACCACATTCATATAAAAAAAAAAATGTTTTATTTTATTTGAATAAAACATGATATATTAATTTATTTGTTGTGTTTAACAAGGCATATTATATATTGCATGAACCATATCAATAAACGTGGTAGGTACACCAAATTGAAATAACAAACATTTTAAACTATAACTGCATTAACAATATTACCTATATAATATTGTATATACAAATAAATAAATAAATAAAATATTAAAAATAATTATAATTATAATTTAGAACGATATATATTAACATGCTATACA
>NC_042494.1:24235976-24237699 GCF_005508785.2 Acyrthosiphon pisum
CCCAAATTTATTAAAATATAAAAAATAAATGATAAAAAATATAATTTTTGATAGAAACGTTGTTTTGTAAACGACTTGAAACTAAAATAAAATAATATTTTCAAAATAATTTACACTTCTTGAAATAATGATTGTTCAATGATAAAAGAATCACCCTTTATAGGTAGTATGTTTTAGTCACCAGATATAAACGATCCATCGAGGTATTTCAGTTAAAAATATTAATGAATATTATACCAGACTTTAGAGGACCATAGTAAAGTTAATAACCTAGCGAACCAAAATTTAAATATAATATAATAAATTTAATTTATTATCATAACTGTATAATATTCCGTCTATAAAATGCGGGTATTGGATGTACACAAATAAACATAATATATTAAACTTTAAATCTTCACAATTTAGTTTTCAATGGTTTAAGTTAGAAATAACGTGTAAATTACAATACGGGTTTATCAAATAAATTCTATATTATTTATTCATTTTTCTCGAAATATAATATAGAACGTTTCCTATAAACAAGTCGGGTAGGACGGCTGGTGTTATTATGATTTTAAACGTATTATTTAATGTACGACAAATATTTTTTGATGAGTATCTAAACATTAACAATAATATTATTAATGTTTAGAAAAACAATATTATTGTTGTAAGTATATAATTGTTGACTACTGTTTATCGTTTTTGAAATTGTTTATTTTATTATACCATTTATACTTATTGCTGGCGCCGAGAATATTGTAGCGAACTGTAACTATACACATATATAAATAGTCATATTACTCATATTATATTATACGCGCCGGCGTAGTGTAAAATTTACAATATAAATAAATTTAATAATATAGTAATACGCAAGCGAGCGTGCGTGTAATGATAATCATAATCAGGACTCGTAAGTTCATGTCCTAAAAAAAATCTAAATATAAGCATGCATTTATGCACTCAAATTTGGCAAAATATGCATTAAAATATGCCTTAAAAAGTTAAAAAAATACGCATTTATATGCACTAAATATCTAAAATTATGCATTCAAAAATTTTTACTAATAAAATCTTAAACAATTTTTGAAATAACATGAATTATCCATACATTTTTTTATAGTTTTTTTTTCTGGTTTAATCGAGAGCCGGAGAAGGAACTGTTGCTCACATTACTTCTCCTACATTTTTTTTTTTATAGTTATATTTTATTTTTTTATGTCACAATAAAAAAAAAAAAAATAGATTTAAAATGCTATTCTTGAGCCTTCGTGAACTGCGTATGATGTATACTGTACGTCTGTGTCAGTAATTCATTTTAAATCTGACAACTGCGTTTTTTTTTCTTCAAAAGTTGATTCCTCTATAATAAAATTAATATTGAGATAGTAATATGAATAGTAATATCAAAATCATGTATAATATGCCCGATAAAATAGAAATATGCATAAACATGCCAGATGGACAAAAAACCTCTAAATTTGCAAAAATCTGCAAAATAAGACTTCACATAAATTATTTAACCGTGGTATCTTGAAACGGATTTCTATGCCATCTAGTATATTAAATACAACTTAGCAAGATTTGTATGCAAATGCATGAAATTACGAGCCCTGATCATGACAGTAGCACGTATACAGCGCGGTTACATCGACAATAATAATAATAATAACGCGTTGACAGGTTAAACAAATATTAAAAGAGTATTTCTGAAAATAAATAGTGAAATTTAATAATC
>NC_042494.1:24237749-24238864 GCF_005508785.2 Acyrthosiphon pisum
GGTAGGCTAAATAAGTTTGATTTTTTTTTTTTTTTTTTGAGGAACAAAGGTTGAATTAGATAGATTGGTTAGGTGTAAGCTTGTATGAACGTAGAGATCCCTTTGATTCCGTTTTCTCTCATTTTGTAAAAATTGTGTATCCTTTAGGGCCATAGGTACTTACCATCGCCGTTAAAAGTTCACGGACACTTAACCGGTGAAATGTGCCCCGTTAATAAAATCTTTTATTAGCTGATTAGCGTTATCTGACACTTAACCAGACATTTTAAGAAAGGCTTTAAGCGAATTTTCTCTTCAGCGAGTTTTATCGTCATTTAAATGTCATTGGTAGATTAATAATTTCTATTGGTATTCAAACATCATATTACAATATGATATAAAAAGAAAAATTTATCGTTAGAAAATGGAAAACTATATAACATTAGAGACCATAAAACAAGTATCTCATACAAAATAAAAATGATTACAATAAACACAGTCCAAAAAACAAAGATAGCAACCAAAAAAAACTACATGAGCCACCATATTGGAACAAGTTAGTTTTAAACACAGACTATGAAATTAACATAGTAGAATTCTTCAAAACAATAATAAAATAAACAAAATATTATAATATGTACATAAATAATTAATTGTTTTTAAAACCATATATATTTAATTAAATAATTAATAAGTTATATTTTTGTTTCTATTTTACTACAAATGTATTGCGACATTGTAATTTTGAGACCAATAAAAAAAAGTGTTTACGTACCTTTTTTTTCATCTGGAACAAAATAAAAACTGTAGTTATTCATAATAGTCTATTTATAATATTGATTTACTATAAGGGCATACAATCAACTAAAAATTGCAACAATGCGTTTTTAAATGTTGCGATTAAATGACTTAATTTTTTTTTTTTTTTTTTTTTACTTCTAGTTTCGTAATTTTTTTAGTGGCATCGGCCGTTACAAATACTCATAATTCCATTAAAATTGGATGACTTATTCTAAAAAACGCAAGAATCAGCATAATACGATTGTTCGCTGTATGGCTATAGTGTTCAATTGTGACTTAAAAACAATTTAATATAGTACATACTATATTTTTACATATGACGAAGATTAATCTAA
>NC_042494.1:24240709-24243416 GCF_005508785.2 Acyrthosiphon pisum
TTTAGTAAATTATATATATTTTTAACATGATTTTTTAAATAGTTCATTACATCTTATAATCATTATAGCCTCCAAAAGTTCTCAGCCAAACTCTATAGATGCATGCAAATCAAAAGCCCAATTTAAAGCCCGTGCTATTTTAAGTTTTTCCTGGTATTGTATGTATATAAATAATTGGCTCTTAGTAATTATATGATTTTCTTATTATTTATTGTTGGATTTACTATTTAAAATTTAATACTATTCAATAAAATATGTATGGACATATACGGGCCGTCGCGGTCGTCCGTCAAATAATCTAATGTTGTTGTCAAATGTCAAATGTAATGTGGTGCCCAATAAATAACTATGATATAATAATAAATTATAATAACACTATATTATTATTGAGTTATAACTTATAAGACAATAAGGGACAACTAGTACCAAAAATCTCGACACATGGATAATTCCCCTGGGCAAGTAACGAACGGTCTAGGATTAAAACTTGAAAGATACAAATATAGCGCATTCCAGTATTTTCAGGGTCCTGTATCATCTATACAATTATCATTGTTTCTCCCCTATTGTCATATATAGTATTTGCTAGTAACTATAATTTATATCATTATATTACTTAAAGCAACTAATAATTTGGCGAATAATGAAATGGTTATCAACATTTTAATTATGGTCTCAATTTTATTATGAGTATTAATTATGCGTATTAATGGAATTCAAGTATTTAAAAACACGTCAATTGAAAAAAAAAAACGGTTTCCAATTTTTTTAGATTTCGGTTTTGAATTTAATACCGGTATCCAAATTTTTTCGGTTTCAGTTTTAAATTATAATACCGGTATCCAATTTTTTCCGATTTCGGTTTTGACTTTAATACCGGTATCCAATTTTTTCCGGTTTCGGTTTTCATTACGGTTTCGGTTTCGGTTTTAAAACGGTTTACACCGGTTTCTAAAATCGGTTTTGAAAACGGTTTCAAACCCTGCCTAAAACCACACACTCGCAATAAAATAGAAAACCAAGCCACAATTGTTTCATTTGTTAGAGCCGCACATTGTTGTATTCAAAGACCACACACTTATGATTTTGACCCCAAAAAGGTCTTTACTATAAAACCTATTGTAATGTACCTGTTATATTTATAATATGTATAACTTATGATTTTTGTATGTATGTATATGTTACTGCAGCAAATAACAAAAATAATAAATAACAGAACGTTAATGGTTACCTACAACTTATAATTATTGTATCTCAATTGTAAATTATTACGAGATTCAGATATTCTATTGAGAGTTAGAGTAATTTGAAATTTTTTAATTATTGTAAGTGAACTACAGCAACCATCACTGTCCAAAATTATCATGCTATAATAATTCATACTAATATAGGCCAAGTAGTGTAACCGACTATAGGTAGGTACTTCACTTTGATGTAACATAAAAATATTATATAACATTTTATTTAGTTTAGTAAGTATGCCATTGCCTTATAAATATACTATTTAAGTATCCAAAAAATAAAAATTTAACTTTTTAGTAAACAGTATCATCAAAAGAAAACTATATTTTAGTGCCTCCAAAACAATTTCATTATTGAGGGCTACATTAATTGGCCAATTATCCGACGTTTAATCAATTAGAAGATAAACAATGATGACTATTATATATTATTTATATTTTATAAGTATATTTGTGAAATACTATACTAAAATTATTCAAATAAATATTACGTACTCAAATACGTAATTCATATATTTTTGAAAAAAGTGCATGGACATAGAATTTTAAATTTTAAATTTAAGATGTATTACTATTATATAATTAATATACTCAAAGAGGTTAATAACTGGTAATTGTAGGAAACTGAATAAGACCAATAAAAGAAAGTGTTTACGTACTTTTTTTTTTATCTGGAACAAAATATAAACTGTAGTTATTAATAATAGACTCTTTCTAATATTGATTTACTATAAGGGCTTACGATCAACTAAAAATTGCAACACTACGTTTTTAAATGATGCGATTAAATGACTTCATTTTTTTTTTTTTAAGAAGCCGCATGACGGGGAGGAGGTAAATTTTTCGAGTGGCCTGACAACCGGTGTCGTGCCGCAATTACTCTGAACATTGCATCATTGATTGCCTCACAGACTGCTAGACAAGTTTCGCTCGGAAGACTTCCTATACTATACGATGTCGATAAGATGAGTAAAACGTAAGTACCCATAAGGAAATATAAAATATTGTCTGTACACATTTTGAAAAAAAATAATAAGTTAATAAATACATAGGAACTAGTAATATTTTTTTTTTTATATGAGCAAATGTTTAAATTATATTTTTTTTTTTTTTAATTGGAATATATAATTTTTAGATTCTGAGTGAAACGATGAATGTATTGATTTTACAATGATGTGTGTTTTTTTTTTTTTAATTTTATTTTTGTGTCTGTCATCACGTTATAGGACAGTAAAAATTCTTAGATTTTCTTTAACAGTATCTTTTCTGATAGGAAAGTGAATCTAGTTGGTACATTAGGGGGTCAAAAGTAAAAATATCACAGTAGTTTTCAAAAGCGCCGTGAAAAACAAAAGAACCATTTTAATTAGGTTAGATTAGGAGAGCAAAATATATTTGCACTTATCAAACCATACTATAAACGTTATCGGAATCGCAAGTAGGTATGTAGCTGACCTGAGAACAAT
>NC_042494.1:24244480-24245371 GCF_005508785.2 Acyrthosiphon pisum
GTGTTGGTAGGCTAAAGAAGTTTGATTTTTTTTTTTTGAGAAAGAAAGGTTGAAATAGATAGATTGGTTATGTGTAAGCTTGTATGAACGTAGAGATCCCTTTGATTGCGTTTTCTCTCATTTTTGTAAAAAATGTGTATCCTTTAAGGCCATAGGAACTTGCCATCGTCGTTAAAAGTTCACGGACACTTAACCGGTGAAATGTGCCCCGTTAATAAAATCTGTTATTAGCTGATTAGCGTTATCTGACAATTTAACCAGACATTTTAAGAAAGGCTTTAAGTGAATTTTCTCTTCAGCGAGTTTTATCGTCCTTTAAATGTCATTGGTAGATTAATAATTTCTATTGGTATTCAAACATCATATTACAATATGATATAAAAAGAAAAAATTATCGTTAGAAAATGGAAAACTATATAAGATTAGAGACCATAAAACAAGTATCTCATACAAAATAAAAATGATTACAATAAACACAGTTCAAAAAACAAAGATAGCAACAAAAAAACTACATAAGCCACCATATTGGAACAAGTTAGTTTTTAACACAGACTAAGAAATTAACATAGTAGAATTCTTCAAAACAATAATAAAATAAACAAAATATAATATTTTGTTAACAATATTATAATGTACATAAATAATTAATTGTTTTTAAAACCATATATATTTAATTAAATAATTAATAAGTTATATTTTTGTTTCTATTTTACTACAAATGTATTGCAACATTGTAATTTTGAGACCAATAAAAAAAAAAGGCGGGTAAGTCGTGGATGTCGCTCTGCTGTACAGTAGGTTACAAGTGGGTTACTGTAATGGATGGAATTAAATTTGAATCCAATGATATTATATCATTGTATACGAAAAACGATTCTGAACGGAGATGAT
>NC_042494.1:24245627-24248478 GCF_005508785.2 Acyrthosiphon pisum
CCATACTATAAACGTTATCGGAATCGCAAGTAGGTATGTAGCTGACCTGAGAACAATAGATAAATTCGGGAAAATTCACAGTATCCTATCTTTTATAGCTTTTATAACGTCTAATTTTTAAAGACTGTTACATATTTCAAAATTGTATTTTATATAATTTCCAATTCATGAAAAAACAATATAAAAAAAAATAAAAATATTGCTTTTGTGAATTTGCAGAAAATGTTTCTTACCAGCAGCTGGAAAATAAATTATTAAATATTAATTAATATTATTATTTATGTATTTAAAAATATTTAATCTAATAATCAAGTACAGCCAAATATTAACAATATTAAGGCGTTTTTTGTTTTTAAACATTTTATTCAATATTCGAGTGTATATGAGATTGATTTTTCAGGATTGTCTAAGTTTTCGAGTGCTCTAAGGGAGTCAGTAAGATGATCGAGGAGTTATTCTCTGCGGAGAAACTTATTCTGTGGCTTTCAATAAAGCTAGATGCCTATTCAGCTGTATAAATTGAGTTGTGTTTTAAGATGCGATGTGCTGTTTGACTGTTCGACTGGATGATTCCTAATAAGTCCTACCGTATTTATTGATGCATGTACTTATGTTTCCCAATGTGTTGGTAGGCTAAATAAGTTTGTTTTTTTTTTTTTTTTGAGGAAGAAAGGTTGAAATAGATAGATTGGTTAGGTGTAAGCTTGTATGAACGTAGAGATCCCTTTGATTGCGTTTTCTCTCATTTTTGTAAAAATTGTGTATCCTTTAGGGCCATAGGTACTTACCATCATCGTTAAAAGTTCACGGACACTTAACCGGTGAAATGTGCCCCGTTAATAAAATCTGTTATTAGCTGATTAGCGTTATCTTACACTTAACCAGACATTTTCAGAAAGACCTTAATTGAATTTTCTCTTTAGTGAGTTTTATAGTTCTTTAAATGTCATTGATAGATTAATAATTTCTAATGGTTTTCAAAAACAAATATAGCCACAAAAAAACTACATAAGCCACCCTATTGGAACAAGTTGGTTCTAAACACAGACTAAGAAATTAACATAGTAGAATATTCTTATAAGGAATTTAATGAATTTATTGTGACTAAAGTTAACTATTTACCAATTTACGTGGAACCATTTTTTAAACTTGTTAATCCTTAGGTATACAAGTAATCATTGTTTAACTACAAAATAATTTTTTTTTTAATTTCTAATTTTAAATACTTATAAAAAAAAAAAATTGTGACAATGTTTTTTTAAATATTTTTAATTATCATTGTAACAATATATTAGTTGCCTTGTATTAAATTTTCAAGGTTTTGACCACACGAATAAAATAAAATTGACGTTGACAGAAAAATATTGGTAACTAACTATGTCCTGAAACACCTTAAAAGAAGTCAAAATAATTTGAACATTTATATCATGTTTAGAAAATACTAATATACATATACATTCAGTGAAAATGTCATGTATACATATTATACGGTCATTCATTGTTATACGAACTTACGTAATAATGTATGGCATTCTAATATATGATACTCATACTATATTATATGAAGTCATAAGTATTTTCACAATAATTGTCATCCAAATCATACAAATACAGAATACTTTCAAGTTAAAACTATAATACCAGTTGTACTTTCGTAATTATTTAAGATTCTGAGTGGAGTGACTTTCAACTAACCAACATTTGGTATTCGATAACTTTTTGAATTCTGAATAATATGACGTTCTTCTTAACTACAATATTTTAAGTTATAGGTCTATCTGGGCAACGATATTAATTATTTAAACCCGATTATAGGTAACGGCTTGTAAACTAATCAAGGTAATATCTATAATATACTCATTGAGTAAGTAAACATGATCATATACGTAATATGAGTTATGAGTTAGGAGTAATGAGACACAAATCACATAAATTTTATTAAACAAATAAAAAAATAAAAAAATATAAAATAATATGTACACCCCTTTGAATTCTAGAAATAAAATAATAAACATGCTATTCAATAAACAATATTACGGGGGACGAGGTGGCCGAGCGGTCTAAGGCAGGGATGGCGAACCTATGTCACGCGTGTCACGGAGTGACACACTTGCATTATTTCAATGACACGCCAATTTCAAACATAATTTATAATTTTTACTTCACTTTCCAAAAAAATAATTTATAATTTCCTAAGCTCCTAAACGATTAGATTAGATTATCAATAAATTCGTTTTTCGCGTTTACGTACAAACGTAGGTACAACAGAACAGTCAACAGATAACAGATAGTTTCGGATGCCTAAAAAAAAAAAAAAAAGGTCTGCAAAGTTTCTGACACGCGAGGCAAATAAAATCAAACCAAACATTTTGATTTGACACGCAGTTATCAAAAGGTTCGCCATTCCTGGTCTAAGGCGTCGGTTGCGGCTCAGCCGTCGTTGGTTCGATTCCCGGCCACCGGGCGGCATTTTTCTTCGGGCAAGTCACGGTGTCCGGAGAACTATTGCCGCCATCCCCCACCCGGCCATGGCAGATACCTACGGGTGCCCACCTTAAAATTCTGTCAAAATTAACACACACGTGTTACAATACCTACTAATTTCAAACCCTACCACAAACCACAACTAAAAATCTACTAACAGCTAATGGCCACAGTTGCCGGGCTTCAAAAAGATCAATAAAAAAAAAAAAAACAATATTACACCTTATAATTCACAATCTAAGAACTACCTAAAGCGGTACTTTAATAAATTAAAGTCTAACAAAATATATTAAAATCAAAATTATCACAACTATTTACTAATGAGAGTCCCACTAAACTGTATGTTGTTATAACTAAGTTAAATTTG
>NC_042494.1:24250743-24253472 GCF_005508785.2 Acyrthosiphon pisum
GATAAAACTTGCTATGTAACACGGAAAAAACAAATGTCACTTGTAACGACTCTTTAATTATTCAGTTGTATTCAAAACTGAAATATACTATTAGTCTATATAGTAACAATTATACATTTTCAACCTGACCTGAGAACTTAGGTACATTCGGGATAATCCACACTCTCTGATCATTTATAGCTTTTATAACGTGTAATTTTTAATGAATGTTACAGATTTGAAAATTGTATATTATATGATTTCAAATTGAATAAAAAATAATGTGAAAAAAAAATAAAAATATTGCTTTTGTGAATTTACCAAAAAACTTTCAATCAAAATTGAATAATATTTCATTAAAAAAAATAATCAAAAATGTTTCTTACCGGCAGCTGGAAAATAAATTATAAAATATTAATTAATATTATTATTTATGTATTTAAAAATATTTAATCTAAGAATAAAGTACTGCCAAATAGTAACAATATTAATGCCTGTTTTGGTCTTAAACATTTTATTCAATATTCGAGTGTATATGAGATTGTTTTTTTCAGGATTGACAATAAAAATAATCATAAAATATACTTACCAAACATCGCTACAAAAATATATTTTATAATACAATATTAGAAAATTAAGTACAAAATTAAATTCTTATTTTCTCTTCAGAAATTTAAAAAGTATGAATTCTGATGTTATCAATATTGACTTCCGTACCTATATCATATTATGTATAATGTAGTATAGTTATATGTGCATATTAATTAAGAATAGATATATAAACAAATATATATACTTATTATTTTGTGTGCTTCACATTTGAAAGGTATTTAATTTATAATTCACAGAACCGTCAGAAACCACCTAATGTTCTATTCTATCATGGAAATATTCATTTTGAATGTGATATTTTTAAAACAGTATCTTATGAATTAAGAATTAACAAACGACATGTATTTTAATGTTTTTGATCTTCAATGTCTAATTTATCCACAAATGGACCAAGGATTTCCGGTGAACCACACATCTCTGTTGTGTTCGAGGCATTTCGTCCCCGATGTCGACTACCCTGTGGGAAACGCGCGGGGCCGCCGTCTGTGGCCCGCAGCAGTGCTGTCCTTGGTGAGTGTATAAATTCTATTATATTCAAAACAGTACACCATGACTCTATACTAATACTTTTGTGTACTCTCATGAGTTAAATGTATTTACTGTGTATGTTACCAACCTAACTTATTTTAATATCTTAACTCGATGACAATTGTTGCGTGCACCCGACTTACAGGAGATGGTGACAGGATGGGATGATGGTAGTAGCGTCAAAATGATTAACAGTGTGTAGTTGATGTATTATTTATTTGAAATTGTAAAAATAACGAACAAGTTGAATTTAAACACTATTAGATTATTAAAATTGACGAAGAAAAACCAGTGTCTTAGAAAATAAGCGATTGCTCGAATATTCTCTAAGTCCCGTAATACGTCATCAACGAAAATAATCGAAGTCGTAATTCAAAAATATGTTAATGATTAATGAATAATGAAGAGGTACAGGGGTGTGTACGTACGGTTGGTGTAATCACGTCTGAATACTGGTCACTCCCAGGGCTCCTATATAGTCCTATCCCCTCTCTTACCAGATCCCTGGCGGACTACGTCGTTGGTTCTCACAGTCCATGGCGCCTTCTACAAGATGTGCCTTTGGTCGGTGAGGGTGTCGTAAAATGACCAAGTATACCCGCAGCCGTCTTGTCATAGTGCCAATAACTGATTCGTAGAATCTACTGCGCTCCGAGGAGGTCTCACAGATATCTCACGGTTCGGGTTTGTTATCTGGCCGTTGGCAGACGCCTAGACTGTTGCTATCGTTTATAGTATTGCTCCCCCGAGGTTTTATGTACAGCGGTGACATCATCGAACTATTAACATGTTACCATAGGACATCTATGCTGTGTATTATGACCATGTGTAGAGGCGGAGTAGAGGGGTCCGTACGTAGCACAATCAACGATTTTTTTTACATTTATTCCATGGTATGTAATTAACAATGACATTCAAGCTAAAGGATGAAATAATAAATATTACACCTGATATTATAATCTTGAAATCTTAAACAGAATAAAATAAAAAGAATAAAAATGTACGTACCAATAATCTCTACATAAAATTATAATAAAAATCATTAGGTATATAAAACTTAATTAAACAAATCAATAGAAGAATATTTATTCTAAAAATTAATAGCATATTTCAAATGAATACAAAATAAGGGACCACGTTCTTCTTTTCACAATTGGAAATTAAATAATACAAAATGTGGGCAAATGGGTGTCGCTCTGCTGTACAATAGGTCACAAGTGGGTCAATATAATGGATGGTGTTAAATTCGAATTCAATGATATACTAGTATTGTATAAGAAAAACGATTCTGAGCGAAAACGGTCAAAAAAGAATTTCATGAATTTATTGCGACTTAAGTAAACTAATTACCAATTTACGTGGAACCATTTTATAAACTTTTTAATCCTTAGGTATACAAGTAATCATTGTTTAACTACAAAATAATTTTTTTTTTAATTTCTAATTTTAAATCCTTATTAAAAAAAAAAATTGTGACAATGTTTTTTTTAATATTTTTAATTATCATTGTAACAATATATTAGTTGCCTTGTATTAAATTTTCAAGCTTTTGACCACACGAATAAAATAAAATTGACGTTGACAGAAAAATATTGGTAACTGACTATGTC
>NC_042494.1:24254027-24266905 GCF_005508785.2 Acyrthosiphon pisum
GAGTATGTAAACATTTGAGGACGATGATGATCATATACGTAATATGAGTTATGAGTTATGAGTTAGGAGTAATGAGATTCAAATGACATAAATTTAAATAAATAAAAAAAATAATATAAAATCTACATACCCTCGAATACTATAAATAAAATAATAAACATACTATTCATTAAATAATAATACACCTTATAATTCACAATCTACGAACTACCTAAAGCGATACTTTAATAAATTAAAGTCTAACCAAATATATTAAAATCAAAATTATCTCAACTATTTACTAATGAGAGTCCCACTAAACCGTATGTTATTATAACTAATTTAAATTTGATTTGGTTTAATTTCAACTGAATAGTAACTTACAAAATAATAAAAAATCATATTGGCTACAAATAGCTCAAAAAGAGTTATTGTGTTTATAATAATCTTAGCTCTTCATTTTATAAGAGGTCATTTCACTCTAGTTTTTAAACTAACGGAGATAAAACTTGCTATGTAACACATTTGTATAACGGAAAAAACAAATGTCACTTGTAACGACTCCTTAATTATTCAGTTGTATTCAAAACTGAAATATACTATTAGTCTATATAGTAACAACTATACATTTTCAACCTGACCTGAGAACCGGAAAATTCGGAAAAATTTAGAAACTTTCATACAAAAGTGTATTATAAGTCATTTAAAAAAATAATCAAAAATGTTTCTTACGGGCAGCTGGAAATTAAATTATAAAATATCAATTAATATTATTATTTATATAATAGTATATAGTATATAGTTCTCCAAATGTCATTGGTAGATTAATAATTTCTAATGGTATACAAATATCATAATATAATTTGATATAAAAAGAAAAATAATAACCGGTGAAATTTTTCCCGTTAATAAAATCTGTTATTAGCCGATTAGCATTATCTGACACTTAATCAGACATTTTAAGAAAGGTCTTAAGTGAATCTTCTCTTTAGCAAGTATTATAGCTCTTTAAATGTCATTGGTAGATTAATAATTTCTAATGGTATTCACACATCATATTTTAATTTGATATAAAAAAAAATGTATCGTTAGAAAATGGATAACTTTATAAGATTAAAGACCATAAAACAAGTATGTCATACAAAATAAAAATGATTACAATAAACACAGTCCAAAAAACAAAGATAGCAACAAAAACTACACAAGCCACCCTATTGGAACAAGTTAGTTCTAAACACAGACTAAGAAATTAACATAGTAGAATTCTTCAAAACAATAATGAAATAAATAAAATATAATATTTTGTTAACAATATTATAATGTACATAAATATTTAATTGTTTTTAAGACCATATATATTTAATTAAATAATAAAATAGTTATATTTTTGCTTCTATTTTACTACAAATGTATTGCAATATAGTAATTTTGGGACCAATAAAAAAGAAAAAAAATTTGACGTACCTTCTTCTTCATCTGGAACAAAATAAAAACTTAGTCATTGATAATAGACTATTTATAATATTGATTTATTATATAAGGACATATTATCAACTGAAAATTGCAATAATACGTTTTTAAATGACTATATTTTTTTTTTTTTTATGAAGCCGCATGACGGGTAGAAGGTAAACTTTTCGAGTGGGCTGACAACCGGTTCCATGCTGCAATTACTCTGAACATTGCATCATTAATCGCCTCACATATCACTAGACAAGTTTCGCTGGGAAGATTTCTTTTTTTGTCAATTCAGTCTGCCCGAGTTGGTATTACTATACGATGTCAATAAGAAGAGTAAAACGTAAGTCCCCAAAAGGAAATATGAAATATTGTCTGTACAAATTTTGAAAAACAATATTTTTGATTTTTAATTTAATTATTTTTTAAAATTTGAATATATAATTTTTAGATTCTGAGTGAAACCATAAATGTATTGATTTTACAATGATGTGTGTGTTTTTTTTTTTTAATAAAATCTGTTATTAGCCGATTAGCATTATCTGACACTTAATCAGACATTTTATGAAAGGCCTTAAGTGAATTTTCTGTTTAGCAAGTATTATAGTTCTTTAAATGTCATTGGTAGATTAATAATTTCTAATGGTATTCAAATACCGTATTATAATTGGATATAAAAAGTAAAATTTATCGTTAAAAAATGGAAAACTTTATAAGATTAAAGACCATAAAACAAGTATCTCATAAAAAAAAAAAAACGATTACAATAAACACGGTCCAAAAAACAATGATAGCAACAAAAAAACTACATAAGCCACCATATTGGAACAAGTTAGTTCTAAACACAGACTAAGAAATTAACATAGTAGAATTCTTCAAAACAATAATGAAATAAACAAAATAAAATATTTTGTTAACAATAATATAATGTACATAAATAATTAATTGTTTTTAAAACCATATATAGTGTCGTCTCGGTTGTGTTAAGTATCGTGCGAATAGGGTTTACGAAAAAACGATCGCGAAATTTCGAGTAACATTAAAAACGCGGTTGCCGAAAGAGTGAATTGAGGTTATGTACCTGTAGTCGTATCTAAGTTGTGTCACACACCACATTACTGCGTTTCAAGTGGGTTACCGTAGTTACCGACTTCGATTATCACTAAACCGTGAATCTCGTGATATCAAAAACTCTTGTTGTTATTAATTGTTATCACAGGTCTCGAAAGACAAACGTTTTCAATTGTTTTTGTTTTGTTCTGTCTTATCAATATGAGTACTGACGGAAATCTCAGCAACAATGAAACACTGCAGTCGCTGTTGGAGTTATTAGCGAATAACACAATACAAGGATCAACAATTAACAATGCCTATCAAATCATGCCAGACCTATCCCAGGCCATCGGTTATTTTAACGGTGAATGCAAAATCGGAGGAGAAGCCATGGCATGGTTAGACAACCTGAATTCCACAGCAACGCTGCACAAATGGCCCAAAGATTTAACTCAGCAAATGGCCGTCGGCAAATGGTCAGTCCAGCGCACGGATGGCTACTGAGTCATGAGATCACCACCTGGCGGGATTTTGAAACATTATTCAAAAAGACGTTCCGTACTGAAACCAGCTTTTCACAACGCTTTGCGAAAATGCAATCCCGCATTTAAAATAAAGGAGAAGCAACTACTGTGTATTTTCACAACAAGGTGAGACGTTGTAAAGCATTGAACCTCAACTTTGAGGACATCAAGGAACATGTGCTCATTGGGCTGAGTTCACATGATTTGGCGCGCTCATTGCTGGTCGCCAAGCATGCGCACGTGGATGAATTATTGGCCGATATTATGGCGTTCGAAAGAATACAGAAGGGACGAGCTGACGTTCACGTGGTCGACAAGCCGGGCTGACGTCCTAAACCAACGAAAGAATTTGACAAGGGTGGACCCAAGACAGTGGGGAATCCAGTCAACGACAACACAACGTCAAACCAGAGCAGTAAGTCCACACCAATAGCTAAAAATATTAGAACGTCAAGCACTTTCAAGTGCTGGAATTGTCAAAAAAATGGTCACAGTCAACGTGATCGCCCAGAACCACGTCAAGTGAAGCCCAAGTGTGAGAGATGTCACTGGTCCGGTGGAAAGCACCATAGGGCGTGCACCGTGGCATCAACGAGTACAAGCGAAAGCGCATGCTGTACGTATCCGAGACCTCAGCACGACCTGGTAACAGATAGTGATAAAATACTACATGAAAAACGTGTTATAATCAATGGTATTCATGAATTGATCGGGCTCATCGATTCTGGCTCATCGGTGTGCATCATGAAGGAAAGTGTTGGTCGCCGCCTTGGTATATCTTGGACAAACAACGATTCGACAATTATGGATTTCGCCGCCAATGCTGAGACAATAGCCATTGGGAAGGCTGTACTCAACCTTCAGGTAGATGAAGCCACGCTTGACAATGTCGATGTCTATATTGTTCCAGATGCCAGCCACCCATTCGATCTACTTATCAGTCGGCCGTGGTGCGAAGCACCCGAAATCTCTTACGTCAAATACGAAAATACACTAACATATTATAATACTATCGCTTTTCCATTTATCATCACCAGTGAAACCAGCAGCGATAGTACAACAGATCGACTACTGCCACATGAAACCAAACGACTTGAAGCACAAAAGATAACGTAAGTTACTGCAATGGTGGGTGACAGGGAAATTCAAGTGCCAGTACGAAATCAAACCGAATAGGAATTGGAGATACGAGCCGACGAAGTGATTGCTCGGTGATTTTCGATTGTACAGGCACCCCAAGTTGAACAAAAACAACTAAACCAACCACTCACGTATGGCGACATTGAAAAACCAGAAAGTCTGAATTCAGAACAACAAGTCGAGCTGTTGGACATATTAAATAAATATAGAACATGCTTCGCGACTTCAATGGATGAATTTGGTTGTACTAACATAGGGATGATGGATATCATCCTGAAACCTGGTAGTGAACCGTATGCCGCCAAACCGTACCGTGTGTCTGGGGACGAGCGAGAAGAGATCCGACGGCATATACAAACATGGAGAGAACATGGCATTGTTGAAGATACGTCTCCCCATGACGCACCTGTACTACTAGTCCGCAAGAAAAACGATGAATCCCGGCTAGTAGTAGACTACCGTAAATTAAATGATCAGACCGTGAAGCAAGTATATCCACTACCCAATATCGATGACTTACTAGAAGTAGTGTCGGGAAGCCAAATGTTTACGGTGTTGGATTTGGCACATGGATATCTGTAGATCCCACTGGTGGAGTCAGCAAGACCGTTAACTGGATTCATTACTCCAGATGGTACAGGGCAGTTTACACAGATGGTGTTTGGCCTAAAGAACGCGCCATTCGAATTTGAAAAAGTGATGGATCGCACTATTGGATCTTTAAAGAACAAGGTAGTTCTACATTATTTCGATGATTATTTTATACCCGCTAAGGATTGGCCGGAGATGAAAGAACGACTACACTACGTACTAAAGGCATTTGCAGATGCGAAACTGACATTACGACCTAGTAAGTGCAAGTTTGCGGCAAAAAGCATTGAATTTCTGGGGTACGTATTATCAGCTGATGGCCTCCGTCCAGGGCCCACCAAACTACGAGCGATAAGAGAATTTCCTACCCCACAGAACGAGCATGACGTGCGCCGGTTCATAGGACTTGCGAACTTCTTCCGTCGCTTCGTACCAAAGTTTGCTGAAAAGGCTAGAGCCATAGTGATTCTGAATTTATGGGTATAATCAAATCACTAGAATGACGTACACCGAGTAAGTTATTACTTAATAATTATAATGTAATAAACGGAGTGTTGTATAGGCGAATACAGACTGCAACGGGACCACGGCAACTCTGGATGGTGCCTAAATGCATGAGGAAGAGCTTGGCGATCAAGTTCCACGACCTCAGTGGTCACTTTGCAGTCGACAGAACTTATGCCAAAAATTACAGAACGGTAATAAATTTCCACGGATGAGGAAATATCTCAGAGTGCATATAGGGATGTGTCCTGAGTGTGCCCTATACAAAAAGTCACGAGGGAAGCAAGCAGGTATGCTGCACCCAATCAGTCCGGGTGGCCGTCCATTCGAGACAATAAATATTGATCATCTGGGACCATTCCCGAAGAGTACCAAAGGAGATACGTTCATTCTGGTATTGGTTGACAACCTAACTTAATTTGTTAAACTGTACACGTCCAAGACAGTACAGTCCACTGTAGTTGTAAATCAAGTGAAGGTTTTCACTCGAAAATATGGACTACCCAAGAGAATCATTACAGATAGAGGTACATCATTTCAGTCAGAGCAATTCTGGCAGTACTGCAAGGCTAACGGGATCCAGCACCACCTAGTAGCTGTACGACACCCGCGTGCCAACGGGAGATAGAGCGAGCTAACTCCACTTTGCTAGCAGTGATATCGACTAGCATGAAGACCAAAGCAACCTGGGATAAACAACTGGCTGAACTAGACTTGGTGCTGAACACTTCAATAACTACTGGAGTTAGTCTTTTTTATGCATTATATGGATTTGATGCAGTAATAACGAAAAATTGCTATTTGGGTAAGTACCTACATTCGGGAAAATCCACACTCTCCTATAATTTATGGCATAATTTATACCAAGAAACTTTCAAACAAAAATAAATTATAAGTCATTAAAAAAAATAATCATAAATGTTTCTTACGGGAAGCTGGAAAATAAATTATAAAATATTAATTAATATTATTATTGATGTATCAAAAAATATTTAATCTAAGAATCAAGTACTGTCAAATATTAACAATATTAATGCGTTTTTTTGGTTTTGAACATTTTATTCAATATTCGAGTGTATATGAGATTGTTTTTTTCAGGATTGTCTAAGTTTTCGAGAGCACTAAGTGAGTCAGTAATATGGTCGAACATTTATTCTCTGCGGAGAAACTTATTCTGTGGCTTTCAATAAAGCTAGATACCTATTCAGCTGTATAAATTGTGTTTTAAGATGCGATGTGCTGTTTGACTGTTCGACTGGATGATTATTGCGATTGCAAGTCCTATTGTATTTATTGTTGCATCTAAATATGTTTCCCAATGTGTTGGTAGGCTAAATAAGTTTGATTTTTTTTTTTTTTTGATGAACAAGGGTGAAATAGAGAGATTGGTTAGGTGTAAGCTCGTATGAACGTAGAGATCCCTTTGATTGCGTTTTCTCTCATTTTTGTAAAATTGTGTATCCTTTAGGGCCATAGCTACTTACCATCGCCGTTAAAAGTTCACGGACACTTAGCCGGTGAAATGTGTCCGTTAATAAAATCTGTTATTAGCTGATTAGCGTTATCTGACACTTAACCAGACATTTTAAGAAAGGCCTTAAGTGAATTTTCTCTTTAGATTTATATCATATTATAATATGATATAAAAAGAAAAATTTATCGTTAGAAAATGGAACACTTTATAAGATTAGAGAGCATAAAACAAATATCTCATACAAAATAAAAATGATTACAATAAACACAGTCCAAAAAACAAAGATAGCAAAAAAAAAACTACATAAGCCACCCTATTAGAACAAGTTAGTTTTAAAGAAAGACTAAGAAATTAACATAGTAGAATTCTTCAAAACAATAATAAAATAAACAAAATATAATATTTTGTTAACAATATTATAATGTACATAAATATTTAATTGTTTTTAAAACCATATATATTTAATTAAATAATTAATAAGTTATATTTTTGTTTCTATTTTACTACAAATGTATTTCGACATTGTAATTTTGAGACCAATAAAAAAAAGTGTTTAAGTACCTTTTTTTTCATCTGGAACAAAATAAAAACTGAAGTTATTAATAATAGTCTATTTATAATATTGATTTACTATAAGGTCATATAATCAACTAAAAATTGCAACAATACGTTTTTAAATGTTGCGATTAAATGACTTCAGTTTTATTTATTTTACTACTAGTTTCGTAATTTTTTTAGTGGCATCGGCCGTTACAAATACTCATAAAACCATTAAAATTGGATGACTTATTCTAAAAAACGCAAGAATCAGCATAATACGCTTGTTTGCTGTATGGCTATAGTGTTGTGACTTAAAAACAATTTAATATAGTACATACTATATTTTTACATATTATGACGAAAGATTAATCTAATAGAATATTAAATAACGTAAATCAAAGACAACATACCATCGGTAACTAGAAACAAAATACACGGTGTTAATTTATAAGTATAATTATAAATTAGTAATAGTTTGCTATAATTAAAGTGAAAAATCTAGTGGAAAATAATGGTATGCATTTAATGTATTATTATTTATTATAACCTATTTAATTTTTTTAATTTGTCATCATTGGACGATTTTTCACATAATACAGTATTTGTATTGATTGAAAATTATGAAATTTATTGAGTACATGTATAATTAAGTATATTATACAAGAATTGAATAGAAAAAAAACTCTTAAACTAAAAAAATGATGTTCCGCGTTGGAATACGAGATTAACCTTTTCAGCGATCCAACTAGCATAATTTGTTGACTCCTAAAACCACACACTCGCAATAAAATAGTGAACCAAGCCACAATCGTTTCATATGTTAAAGCCGCACATTGTTTATTCAAAGACCACACACTTATGATTTCGACCCCAAAAAGGTCTTTACTATAAAACCTATTATAATGTATCTGTTGTATTTATATTATGTATAACTTATGATTTTTGTATGTATGTATATGTTACTGCAGCAAATAACAAAAAAATAAATAAGTACATAACAGAACGTTAATGGTTACCTACAACTTATAATTATTATATCTCAACTGTAAATTATTACGAGATTCAGATATTCTATTGAGGGTTCACAGTCTCCTATCATTTATAGATTGTTATAACGTCTAATTTCTAAAGAGTGTTACAGATTTGAAAATTGTATTTTATATAATTTCCAAATGATGGAAAAACAATATAAAAAAAAAATAAAAATTATTGCTATTGTGAATTTACCAAGAAACTTTCAAACAAAATTGAATTATATGTCATTAAAAAAAATAATCAAAAATGTTTCTTACCGGTAGCTGGAAAATAAATTATAAAATATTATTTAATATTATTATTTTTGCATTTAAACATATTTAATCTAAGAATCAAGTACTGCCATATATTAACAATATTAACGCGTTATTTGTTTTTAAACATTTTATTCAATATTCGAGTGTATATGAGAATGTTTTTTTCAGGATTGTCTAAGTTTTTGAGAGCACTAAGTGTGTCAGTAAGATGATCGAGTATTTATTCTCTGTGGAGAATCATATTCTGTGGCTTTTAATAAAGCTAGATGCCTATTCAGCTGTATAAATTGAGTTGTGTTTTAAGATGCGATGTGCTGTTTGACTGTTCGACTGGATGATTATTGCGATTGCATCCTACCGTATTTATTGATATATGTTTCCCAATGTGATAGTAGGCTAAATAAGTTCAATTTTTATATATTGTAGTCAGTTCAATTTTTTTTTTTTTTTTTGAGGAAGAATGGTTGAAGTAGATGAACTGGTTAGGTGTAAGCTTTTATGAAAGTAGAGTCGTTGGTAGATTAATAATTTATAAGTTTGAAATTCATAAAACAATTATATCATACAAAATAAAAATGATTACAATGCTGACTGTATAAAAAATAAAGATAGCATCAAAAAACTCAACACAAGCTACCTTATTTGAACATGCACAGGACCAAACAGAGACAAAGAAATCAACATAGTAGAATTCTTCAAAACAGTAATAAAATAAACAAAATAGGTATAATATAATATCAACAATATTATAATGTACATGAATAACCAAATTATTTTTAAACCATGAATATATTATATTTAATTAAATAATTAATTAGTTATCTTTTTATTTTTCTATTTTACTACAAATGTAATGCAATTAATAATTTTGAGACCCATAAAAAAAAAAATGATAACATACCTTCTTTATCTTGAATAAAATAAAAACAGTAGTTATTAATGATAAACTTATAATTAAATAATTATCTACTTATAATATTGTTTTATTATAAGAACATACAATCAACTAAAAACTGTAACAACGTTTTTAAATGTTTTAATTACATGGCTTCAATTTTTTTTTTTTTTTTTAATCCTAAATAATTAATGTAACAACTTTTATTTAATATAATATAGAATAAAATAAATCAAAAACAACTTACTTATGTCACCTAGAAATGAATTACCCGACGGTTATTTATAAGAACAATTATATAATAAATTGTATACATTATGATTAATGCGGCAAATATAGAGATTTATTTGAAAAATTCTCGATAAATTTACAAAATTTTCAGTTCAGGACTTTAAAATCAAATAGTTTTTTTTTTGTAACTGAAAAAAAAAAAATCTTAATTGTATCAATTCTTTGTTTTAGATTCTGAGTGGAACGATGAATGTAATGATTTTACAATGATGTGTGTTTTTTTTTAGTTTTTTAAATTTTAAATTTTCTTTGCATGTGTCATCCCCTTTTAGGATAGTAAAAGTGCTTGGGTTTTCTTCAACAGTATCTTTTCTGATAGAAAAGTGAATCTAGTTGGTACTTTGGGGGGGTCAAAAGTGAAAAATTTCCAGTAGTTTACAAAAGAAAAATTAAGGGTAAACGGGAATTTATACTTAAAATCTGTTTTCGAGATTTTGATTGAAATTGATTTTGATTTTTGGTGCAACTCTTAAACGAATGACCGTAGGTACATGAAATTTTGATTGAATGTTTATATGGGGAACGACCAATTAAATATAAGATATCCAGCGAGAATCGTAGGATTATATAGATATAAATACCCTAGCCAGGGGCAGATATGTAGATAATATCAGAATCTTAAATATATTTAAATTACTAGGACTTCATTTCAGTTATAATTATGATTTATTGTAAATGATAATACTCAGAAATATATTATCAACTATGTTCTACTATACTATCTGACTGTATCATAGTCATAAGGAGTCTGGTAATCGTAGTTTGTATTGAGGTCTAAGGTGCACAGTGAACTAACTTACTAATACATTGTGCGTGTTGGCCAAAGGCCTTAAAATTACGTGTATGTTTTAATATTAATATATCGGTCAGCAGTTAATCGTACATACGTTAAAGCTCAGCTTATAACTATAGTTACATTCGGAAAAAGTCAATTTCCTCCATAATTTATAGCTATTATAACGTCTAATTTCTAAAATTTTTCCGATTTGAAAATAAAAAACAATTTAAACAATGATAATTATTGGTTGTGTAAATATACTGAGAAACTTTCAAACAAAAATACATTTTAAAAGTCAATAAAATAAAAAAAATAATAATCAATAATTCATACTGTAGGCTGTAAAAAAAAATATAAAATATAAATTAATAACCTTATTATTTATGTATCTAAATATAATTAAGTCAAAGTCGTAGGAAAACCAAGTATTGTCAAAAATTAAAATCATTGTTGATAACGAACTATTTCAAATTTAATAATCAATAGTAAAAATTAATCATCCCATGATAACAAGGTGATAAATAATAATTATTTTTATTTTTATACTAAAGTAGTAAAATATATTATAGTATAAGATACATATGGGTGTATAAGTTATCCGAGTATAAAGGATTTCGTAGGCTTGGAACCAAAATATGCTATTTAAAAATATCAAATTCTTCAAGAAAGAAATAAAATCTTTAAAAAAACTTAAATACAGTTCAATATTAATTATGCAATACTATGGTCCGTTTGTCCGGAATTAATGTATTCATCTGAGACCATTCAAAGTGCAGCTGTTGAATGACTAGAACAGTCAAAATAACTATGGTATCTACATTCAAGGTAACATATGTCTAACATTGGTGTGCTGTAAAGAATAATTTTCAAGGGGTCATCAGTATTCCAAAATCAATCGGAGTAACAAGTATAAATTTTCAATCTGACCTGAGAACTATAGGTAAATTCGGGAAATCCCATACTCTCCTATCATTAATAGCGTTTATAACGTCTAATTTTTAAACAATGTTACAGATTTGGAAATTGTATTTTATATGATTTCTAACTATAGGTACCCAGACCACATTTAATGGTAAGTTTATGGCACTCGTTTATTTTAAAAACTTTACCAGGTTTTCTATTTAAGATCAAAATATACATATAGCTGGAATAGCTATCAACATTATACAATCATTAGAGATGACTTTGAAAACCATGGTACTTCGTGGGCAATACTGACAGAAAGATGCACTTTTTAAATTTTGCACAATCACAAGGAATATCTATGTTTCACTTCGAGTAGTTGATGATATATCAATGATAATAAACTTGCTATAAATATGTTACATTTTAGGAGCTATCGAGTCGGAGATATTCAAATTCTTTTTGCAATTTAGTGGGTATAAAAACAAATATATTCGGTGAAAAAAATGGAATATTATGTAGTACAAGGTTTCTCTTAACTTATTGCTTTAATTAATATCAAAATTGCAGTCCTAATTGTTTTTTATACCTATCCGTTTAAAAATAATTTGAATGAGCTCCATCAAAACCACAAACATTTAAACGACCGATTCCAAGCAAATAATATAATTATTTAACTATTAAATATTAAAAATTATTAAATAATACTTACTGCCTGTATTTTTCACTGCAAATGATAATGTTTAATTGATTAGAATATTGTTCAATATAGATTACACTATGATTAAGGATTAATCTACATTTTGTTGGGGAAAAAAATGTATCAGAATTTTATAAAATGTTACTCTTATCTTTAATAATTAATTTATTATACTATTTATGGTATCTATAGTAAAGCAAACAAAATAAATAAAAACGTAATTTCTGAAAAAGTCAAAACGATGTGTAGGCATGTACAAATGTAATTTAAGAGGCTTGCGGACAAGAACGGATAGTATAGACACCATTATATTTACATAATAGAACTATAACATTATTCTGAAAGAACATATCGACGCCCCTAACGAAAAAGGACGTAACTCACCTTTACGATTTTTTTTTTTTTTTTTTCAATGCGGTGTTACTGTTTTTCTGGTTGTCCGGCGACGCTGATTGTTGTATTTAATCAAACAGAGACGTTGTGAACAATAAGATTGAGTTACTACCATCTTCGTCAGAAATCCACTAACACCAGTAAAACCACTTTGAAAAAAAAAAAAAAATTGTAAAAGTGAGTTACGTCCTTTTTCGTTGGGGGCATCGATATAACAACTAGTTATATGGAATTATGAAAATGTATTTTCTTTAGAAAAAACATTCCCATAAGTTATACGTTTTGTTATATTAGGTCTAAGGAAAAAATGTGAAGCTGCAAACGTCATACGTCATTCGTTAGCAGTGTTATATACAACACTTT
>NC_042494.1:24267005-24268025 GCF_005508785.2 Acyrthosiphon pisum
TTTTATGAGCGTTGAAATCATATTTTACAACATTGATATTCAATCGATTCTCATGTAACGTTTTTCTTATTTGTGTAATTAAAAAACGAAAGTCTGTAGATACTTGAAAATTTCACTGAATGTTTATATTAGCATTTTATACATACGATAAAATTTTGAAAATAATTTGACTATTTTTGAGCTTTTTGTGTCTGTGTACACGATAAGTAGTCGAAATAATGCTACGATTTTCAACTTCAGTATCTTGTTTGATCAGAAAGTGAATATCGTTGGTGCATTGGGGAGGTCAAAATTTAAATTTCCCATTAGTTTTCAAAAGCGCCGGGAAAAAAAAAAGAAAAATTAAGGAAAAACGGGAATTTTTACGCAAAATAGATTTTTCACAAAATTGAATTTGGTTTTTGGTGTAACTTTAAAAAAATTGACCGTAGATACATGAAATTTTGACTGAATGTTTATCTTAGCATCTTCTATACACCATAACATTTTCAAAATATTTTGATTTATTTTGAGCTCTTTACAGACATTTTCATTTTCCATTTTTTTTTAGTTTTTTTTCTAAAAATATCAATAACATTTTATTTGTTGGATAAAAAAGCTTGAAAATTTAATAGAAGGCTCCTAGTATATTGTTTCAAAGGCAGATGAAAAATATTAAAAATCGTTAGTCACAGTTTTTTTTATAAGCATTTAAAGTTCAAAAAATGACAAAATATGGAAAAATCACGAAAATTTGCAAATTATTTCGAGTTAGAAATTCATAAAAATTTTTCTTTTTAAATCTAAGATATGAAAATGTAATACAAGATTCCTTATAAAATTATCTACCTTTATCAAACAAAAAATATCTATAAGAAAGTCAAATTAAATTTTTATGATCGTTTGAAATTCAAATTTTTACAACATTGGATATTCACCCGATTTCTCATGTAGCGATTTCCTTATTTTGTTGTAATTCAAAAACGAATAACTGCAGATACATGAAAATTTTACTGAATGTTTATATTAGCATTTTCTATA
>NC_042494.1:24268125-24269969 GCF_005508785.2 Acyrthosiphon pisum
GTAAACCTAAACTATGGTAAGAGCCAAGGCTGGGCAAGTTAATGATTTTTTTTTAACTCAGTTAAGTTAAGTTAATATGCACCAATAACAAAAAGTTAAAAGTTAAAAGTTAATTTATCTCTAGGTTAATTCAGTTAAGTTAAAAGTTAATACACACTTTCTGTTAACTTTTTATTAAGTTAAAAAAAAAGTTAATTTGTTTATATAACGCTAACGTACTTAATTTTTTCCCAACCCAAAACTATAAATTATAGATTATAGTGTTTATATTTTATACAGTGTTTCCATATTAGTTAAATTCAAATTATATACTTTTTTACTTTAAACAATTCACGGTAAATATTTTTTGACATGAAAACGAAATATACTGAAGTAGTGAAATATGATATAATTAAATACAAAATAAATTAAATTAACTTACTTCTTGAAATGAAAAATTAACTCGTTAATTTCACGTTAATTAAAAAAGAATTTTAGTAAGTTAACAGTTAAGTTAATGAAAAGCCAAAATTAACTAGTTAAGTTAAAAAGTTAATATAAAATTAACTTTTTAACTCGTTAATGCCCACCCTTGGTAATAGCTATAATATACTCAGTGAGTAAGTAAACATTTGAGGACGATGATGATCATATACGTAATATGAGTTATGAGTTATGAGTTAGGAGTAATGAGACACAAATCTCATAAATTTAAATAAATAAAAAAAATAATATAAAATCTACATACTCTCGAATACTATAAATAAAATAATAAACATACTATTCATTAAATCATAATACACCTTATAATTCACAATCTAAGAACTACCTAAAGCGATACTTAAAATCAAAATTATCACAACTATTTACTAATGAGAGTCCCACTAAAATGTATGTTGTTATCACTAAGTTAGATTTGATTTGGTTTAATTTCAACGGAAAAGTAACTTACAAAATAAGAAAAAAATTATATTGGCTATAAATAGCTCAAAAAGAGTTATTTTTTTTATAATAATCTTAGCTTTACATTTTATAAGAGGTTATTTCACTCTAGTTTTTAAACTAACGGAGATAAAACTTGCAATGTTATACACTTGTAAATGGAAAAAAACAAATGTCACTTGTAATGACTCCTGAATTATTCATTTGTATTCAAAACTCACACAATTATGACTTCGACCCCAAAAATGTCGATAAGCAAAAACTACACACTTTATCGGTCATTGTATAACTAAAAGTATAGATTGTAACACGACAAATCTGGATAATATGTTAAAAATAAAGAAAAACATTGGTTTAATACATAGGATTTTATTTTACATTTAATAATATGTCTTACTGACAAATTATATATTGTGAACAAAAAATTACAACGAAAAAGGCGTCACACTGACGGTTGATCTGAACAAAACAACAATAAAGGCATCACACTACTGACGGAAAATACCAAGTGAAATAATTGGAACAAACAGCGGAGAGAATATAATATTTTTAGTGTTTGTACACTATGCTCAAATGCACTCCAACAAATACCTATTAAGAATTCAAACATATTTTAGGAACATACAAGTTAAAAAGAACCATTTTATTAGAATAGATTAGGTGAGCAAATTATATTTGCACCTATCAAACCACACTATAAACGTTATCGGAATCGCAAGTAGGTATGTAGCTGACCTTAGAACTATATGTAGGTACCTAATTCCGGAAAATCCACACTCTCCTATAATTTAAGACTTTAATAACGTCTAATTTTTAAAGAATGTTACAGATTTGAAAATTGTATTTTATATGATTTCCAATTGATTAAAAAACAATATAAAAAAAAAATAAAAATATTGCTTTTTTGAATTACTAAGAAACTT
>NC_042494.1:24271678-24273364 GCF_005508785.2 Acyrthosiphon pisum
CATCATAATAACATCGAACATCTAACGTAAACATCGAACGTCTAACGTAAACATCGAACGTCTAACGTAAATATTGCACGTTGTTATGTTGTTACGATTTTTTAATAATAAAATTATAATAAGATTTATATATAACAAAACATTGAGTAAAACATGTAAAAACTAACATAAACATCGAACGTCTAACGTCTAACGTAAACATCAAACGTCTAACGTTACGTTGTTACGTTGTTATGTTGTTACGCTGTTACGTTGTTATGTTGTTACGTTGTTACGTTGTTACGTTGTTACGTTATTTAGAAATTAATATAATTTTAAATACGAGTTTAAAATTTTTTTTTTTATTTTTTATAATAAATAAAATAAATGGAAATGGAAAATTTAAAAACATTTTTAAATAAATGCAATGAAAAATATGAGTTTGTAAAATTAGATTCATTAGAACAAGGAAAAAAATATGAAATATTATTTTTCGAATATATTATTATAAAGAATGGTAACACAATAACTACTGTATTAGAAAATAAAATTAGAGTATTTTTACCAAATAGATTTAATAATGAAATTACAGATGAAAATATATTGTTATATAATAATCATTCCAAAACTAAATTAAATCTTATTTATAAAGGAATGAAAAAAATAAATAATGGAAAATCAATGCATTTGATTGATTTTGAATAGTTGTTTAAAAATTATTAAAAGTTAAAAATGGTCGTATTCAATTAACAGAAAAATATTACAATTATAATAATTATAAAATAGGTTTGGATTCTATATTTTTAAAAAGTTTAAATTTAATAAATATTGAAACAGATTGTAAAATTCAAATTCTTGACAAATGTATAGAAATAAAAAAAGGAGAATAAAGTATTACAGAATTAAACAGACTAATTAATCCTATAGTGTTAACTTTTGTTAATAAAAAAATTGAAATAGAATCTTCATGTTACTATAGTTTGGATGAAAATTTAAAATAATATTTAGGTTTTAAAGACATATAATTTGCATTAACAAGTATAAAAAGAATAATTTACCATCCCACTAATGATGAATATTACATAAATATTGAACAGGAATGTGAATTTAGATTAGGTCGAAATGGCCAAATCCCACTAGGTACAATATCTATAGGTATTTATTCAATAGGCGAAATTGAAAATTTATTTAATTCATTCGGAGCTAAATTTGTGGCTAATTTTCCTAAAATAAAACTTGAAATAAATAAAAATGTACTAAAAATAACTGCTTCAATTGGTCTGTGCTTTGATGAATATTTGTCAAATTGTTTAGGTTTTGATTTTATAAGACATTTGGTCCCTATTAATAAAACATGGCCTAAAGGGAAAGAAATAGAATTAGGCGTTGTATATACACAACCAGATATTGCTTATACAGTAATAGGAGTAAAAACACCAACATTTTACACTAAAAGTTTCTTAAAAGAAATAAATGGAGTTACTGAAACAAAAGATGGAAACACTGTAATTGAAAAGAAAAATTACACTATTGATCAATTAAATAAATTACTTCCATCAAACATAAAAATAGTACAGACAAATAACTATATTACATTAAATCTAATGATTATTATTTAATGGACAACAATTTTAAATTAAGTTTAGGATTGACAATATGAATTATTTATATAACCACATGGAGAAATCTTAAATAATATATAAATAA
>NC_042494.1:24273464-24282131 GCF_005508785.2 Acyrthosiphon pisum
AAGAGTAGGATATATTTTAACTGTCGGTGTTACTATTATAATACCGTGGCTAATCTCGTATAATACATTGTATAGATCGTGGAGATAAAAGATTCAGATTTTATAAAAAATGTAAAAATAAAACTAAAACATAAATCGCTTAATATTTTTCGAAAACTACCATATATCTATAATACATTTTTACAAGTAAAAAATGTGCTTGTCATCTCAATGAAACCATTTAAAGATTTGGGTGATTGTTTTTATTGCAGCTAAGCGCAAAACAACACTGGTAGTGAAAATGCGTCGGAAATAATATCTTTGTTCGAAAAATACGTAACAGAATTAAATTTGTAAGAATATAAAATGAATCATTAATCAGCAAATTAGAGTTAGATTGAATTAATTGGATAATCCGTGAAATCCGGATATGCCCACCACTAATATCTACCTCTGTTCTGGAATTATATATTATACTGTTTCTCTAAAAACGCAATTTACATAGTATAAAATTCACATAAACACGAATAAGTTTTTAGTATACCTAACGTATACAAGGCGAATCACACCCTTCTTTATTCTTTAATAATGTAAGTATTTATTCAAATTCTGGTTTTAGAATTTTCAAATCTATTTAAAGACTGCATTTTCAAATGTTTAGATTTTTTTATACTATCTAAGGAATATTTCGTAATGATACCTATAATTTATAAACCTCTGTGCTTCTATTAAACCACAGTTTTTTGTAAATTATTGTTAATCAGATAATTTTTTTTGAACATGTTTACTGTTCTAAAATCTAAATACAATTTAAAACGAATAATTTCTGATAATAGTTTTACATAAAATATAAAATAGATGTAATATTTCAAGTAGTGCGTATAATACTTGGCCATTTTTCCCAAATTATAAAATTGTAAATAATTAGTTTTCATTTTCATAATTTTAAAATCATCATATCCCAAGTATTCATTGAAGTTAATAACTTATAAATTAAGTATTTGTTAGAATTTTAATTTATTTACATAAACATTTTCAAAGAAATCAATGTATACTTAATAAATAATACTATACGTATAACAGCGGTTTTCATTTGGCAAAAATCCAAGTGCTTACCAGAAAATATGATATTACATAAATATTAAAAAAATCTAAATTTGAATAAATGTATTAATTAAGGAAAAATAGTCGTGAGTAAGCTTAGAGATCACACTGCAGTACGACTAATCTAATAAGGAAGACCCCCGTCGTTATTATTATTTATTATATCGATGTTTTTTTGCAAATGTACCTATTCTACTTAAATGGTGTTTTCCATGAAATTGTAAAAAATGAAATCAAATGAAAAAAAGAAACTTACCAAAATTGGTACACAAGAGACTTATAGACGGGTACAAGTACGAATCCGGACAGTATCGGATTTCTCTGTAAACGGTCATTTTGTTTTCGTCGTAGTATTCTTCTGATTGGTTGTACTTAACGGAGGCCAAAAGTTTGTTGTTCTCGCCGAGCATGCTTTTAGAAGATAGTCTGTAATTTATAATATAATATTGTCGATGAAAATACCGAGGTGTCAGTTGATAACCATTTTCGTGTGAATCAGGAACTGCGTTATCGCAAAAGCTATAATTTATGCTACAAGCCGATATATAAAATATAAATACTATAATAGGTATGATTACAATTTACAATATTAATAATGTTACAAACGTATATGACATGTATATATTATAATAATTAGTAGGGAACTTTTGCTTTTCATTCAAATTTCAATTAATACTAAATTATTAGTTTTTAACATTTTTAAATTTTTCTTTAAATATTTAAAGAACTTTTTACTGATCTATATTGGGTGTATTATAACTTTTTTTGATATTGTGTTTTCATTTTTAAATTTTTACTACTGATATATTTATTGACTGATTATGATTTTTTTTTTTATGTCCAATTGTCGCCACGCCAAAACGGCCACATCCCAAATTGGCTACAACCATTCATAGACCGAATTTTATATGTACCAGGTACCTACGATATACATCGGTAAATCCAAATGTCTATAAATATCAATATTGTATACTAAATGGCGATATTACTTTTGTCGGATTAACCGGAGTGGTGGACTGACCGAGGGCTGACACGACAGGGGTCTACTGTACCTAATATTATTGTAGAGAAATACTGAAAAATCGATATGACTTATATATTATGCATATTATTTTAATATAGTAGTGGGGCATGTCGAAGTTGTATGCGATTTACGTAATCGATATACAACGTGTGTGGGGTGGTGGGATGGGCGAAATCATATAGATATTACTTGTATCCAAGAATGTTGCAAATTATGGTGGCCGACAGGTCTGAATCCCAACTCTGAATGCACGCGGGTCGCCACGACGTCGTGTTCGGCGAATAAAGCTCCAGCATCCCTTCACCTCGCACTCCCATCTCGCCACTAAGTCGCACTGTATAATAATATACACACACACATAGGATCAGTCTTGTAAAGTATTCGAATCAATGTATTCAAATAAAAGTATTCAAATACTTTTTTATTACTCGAATACAATTGTAAATACTTTTTGAAAAAAATTATTCGAATACTTATTCTGAACAATTTTTTTGTGTTTTTTCATTCATGAAAAATATTTATTTTGAACTCGAAAAACGTGACAAAACAAATTTTTCTATTAAACATTTGCACATTATAAGTTATATACAATTTTTAGTTTTTCTTTTTGAATGAAATATGTAGTTGACCCACGCTAATATCCAACCATTCCAAAACTGAAAATATATATTCTAATAGTATTCAGAACATATATTTTTTTAATGTGTTCGAAACGTATTCGAAATACTCAACTCATTTATTTGAATGCGTATTCCGAATACAAAATGAAAGTATTCTTTACAAGACTGCATAGGGTACATACATATTATACATTATACATACGAGAAAATGCGTTTTCTCGTTTTCGTGACATTTCAAAATATTACGCGTGTGATTGTGTGTTTATGTTTTTTTTCTCCCGAGGCAAGAAATATTATTTAAAATGATAATTTACCGCAATTCCGTTCGTCTTGTCCCCATTCGCAATCCGACACGCCGTTGCAAATGTGCTCTACAGCTATACATTTTCCAGCTCCGCAAAACAATTGATCTGTAAAAAATACCACGAATGACGAAAATGAGTTAGGTGTACATTATCTAGTGGATAACGTCTTTTTTTTTCTATTAAAGTTTCACCTGTTGAATGTGACACATAATCCGTCCAAAGGCAACAAAATCAATCAATATAACACGCTACTGAATGTCAATATTAAAAACGAAAAGTTTGTTTAAATAAAATTTGTGTAGACTGTATGTGCATATAAAAACTTAACATCAAGTTTGCACGAACAGCAAAGTATGGTTTTTATGTAAACAATAATATTATAATATTGTAAAAGTTTTATTATAATAATATGATTTCCGTTGATGGCCGATAAAATATATTGGAATTTAAATTTGGTTTGTGTTGATAACGCTTTTATAATTTCATATAATCTTCAGTGCCGCGTATATAGAACGTTTTAATTATAAAATATATTATATTCGTTTGGAATCTTATTTTCTTATTACCTATTTTGAATGAAAGTCTTGTTCGAAGACTATGTTGTATGTTATTTCGTATCTGAGGTTATAACGATTATAATAGTAATAAATCTATTGAAAATTAAAAACATATTAATATAATATTGCACATACCCATCGGCATTAAATGTAAGAACTATGTTCACGTGTTGAGTAAATATTGTTTTCATTTTAGATTCTGAATGGAACTACGATGAATGTATTGATTTTACAATGATGTGTGTTTTATTTTATTTTTTTTTTTTGTTCTGTCATCACCTTTTAGGACAATAAAAAGTGCTTGGATTTTCTTCAACAGTATCTTTTCTGATAGGAAAGTGAATCTAGTTGGTATTTTGGGGGGTCAAAAGTAATATTTTTATAGTAGTTTTCAAAAGCGCCGTGAAAAACAAAAGAAAAATTAAGGAAAAACGGGAATTTTTACGCCAAATCGATTTTTCAAAAAATCGACTTTGGTTTTTGGTGTAACTTTAAAACAAATGACCGTAGATACATAAAATTTTCACTGATTGTTTATATTTCTATTTTCTATACATGATAAAATTTTCAAAGTATTTTGATTTGTTTGAACTGTCTAGGGACATTTTCAGTTTCCAATTGTATTAGTTTTTTTTTATGGATGTCAATAAAACGTTATTTGTTGAGTAAGAATACTTGAAAATATAATACAAGGCTTCTACTATATTTTTCCAATGACATTTGAAAAAAATTAAAAATCCTTAGTCACAGTTTTTTTTATTAGCATTTAAAGTTCAAAAATTGACAAAATATGGAAAAATCACAAAAATTAGCAAATTATTTTAAGTTAAGAATTCGTAAAAATTATTCTTTTTAAATCTAAGATGTTAAAATGTAATACAAGATTCCTTATAAGATTATCTACGTTTATCAAAAAAAAATAAAATGTCTATAAGAAAGTCAAATTAAATTTTTATGAGCGTTTAAAATTAAAATTTTTACAACATTGGATTCACTCGATTTTCCATGTAGCGATTTACTTATTTTGTTGTAATTTAAAAACAAATAACTGTAAATACATGACAATTTCACTGAATGTTTATTTTACCAATTCTTATACTTGATAAAATTTTAAAATATTTTGACTTGTCTTGAGCTGTTTACGGACAATTTCATATTTAAATTTTTTTATTTTTGTTTTTTATGAACTTCAATAAAGTTTTATTAGGATAAGAATGGAAAATTTAAAACTAGATTCCACGTAAGTAGTAAATTCTGTTACTAAAAAATCTAAATATATATAAGCACAGTTTATTTTTATAGTCATTTTAAGTTCAAATTTGGACGAAATTACATATTAAAAACAATAGAATAACTATTTTAGTTATTTTGTTGTGATTGTATAATATTATTTGTGGGTACTTGAAACTTCTAAAGTATACTATTATATATCTATAATAGTATCACGGTTTGTTGTTGATGTATAACCCATTATAAGTACCCAATGGATATTGTGACAAAGGAATTTATTATAGGTCAATTTTTTTGGAATACCATAGATATGAGTAGGTATAATATGTCTATTATACCTAGACTGACATACTGTCTCCGCTCAGAATCGTTTTTCTTATACAATGATATTAAATTATTGAATTCAAATTGAATACCATCCATTATACAGTGACCCAATTGTAACCTACTGTACAGCAGAGTGACATCCACTTGCCCACCTTTTTATATTTAAATCCAAAAAAATGATAACAACACAATTTAATGGTAAGTACTTTGTAAACGCTAATAATTATTGTATTCATACACAATAATATCAGGCTCAGAATGAAATTCAGAAGCACACGTAGGTATATGCACGTGTGAATGTATATTATAATATACATATAATATGATATGATAATATAGTCTGTGCATAAAGTAATCAAAGAGGCGATTCGGGATTTCATAATACATGTATAGAAAGGGATAATTTGAACAATACTCACATTGATGATGTCAACCCTTTGCTCATAGTATTTTATAGGTAGTATGCGTGAACGACTTATGCTATGATATTATATTATGTCCCTAATAATGGTTGTGAGGAATCATTCAATCACAAATAATTATTATTAAGGATACTTCCGTAAATAATCACAAATTATTAAATATAATACTGCTGCTGTTTTTAATTTAGGCGTTCAGGCAGTCATCAAGTCGAGCGACGGAAATCCTAGTTAGCAGCTAACTAGGTAGCTGCTACCTTCGTGTCATAATTATAATAATATAATATAATAGTCAATTGACCAAGATACACAGTCATGAAGTATTAAAAATTAAGTATGCGCATACCGAATTCATACGGTGTTAGTTTTTAATAATATTATGCATAATTCAATTTATATTTACTATTTATATCCACATTTTATATATTATAGTGAATAAATGAATAAAACAGTCGAACGATATAAAAGATGCCGGTGCACCTCCATGGAGGCAGATGGTACTTAGGTATATTCTTCAATTCACAAGTTTTTATCCGTGAAATAGAATCGTATCATCCCTATAGTTTGTGTATTATGTATGTATAATATGTTATATATTATATATTCTCCCAGGACGGTAAATGCGATATACGTTCGCGATGTGCCTTTTTATCTCGTCTCCGTTGCCGTCAAAATAAATTTACACCATTACAACTGATTATTTAAATATTTAATATAATATATGTACGTAAATCAATGTGTCTATAATAGCAACGATAATATTTTATAATATAATACCATAATATTTTAATACTTCAACTGCAACAATCGTACACGTTTTGTTTAATATTGTGTTTGTTTATAATTGGATGCGCAGGAAGACATATTATTTAGCACCAAAACGACGTAAGAACAAAATAAATAGGTAGTAGGTATATCGGTACAAGAGCGCCAAAACCCCAGATACCTGCTTACCAGTATGTTTCATTCCAGATATTGTATTTAGAACTATAACGTTAAAAAATGTCAAACGTTTAATCTAAAATATATCTACAAAATAAAATGTACCGACCTATTATCTGATTATAGAGCGTCAGAGTTTTTGTGTCGTAACGTTTCGTTGTAAGTGCCTACTTACGGAGTAACTTAGGTAACTTTTGCGTATCTATACCGTAATGAAAATTAATTTAACAAAACAATTACTAATGAACACGTTTTATGCATTTTAAATATTTTATAATGAACAAAAATATAGAATTTTACGATTATACTATATAAAATATATTACGGATTATTGGCACCTTTGAATATTTTGAAATATAAAGCACGTACTTATACTTGTATAAGCTATAGCTACATATTTTATGAGTTGCTGCAGATTCAACTGTTTGAAATATTATTATTTTAAGACTTATATAGTTGAAAAAGATTAGTGAAATAATAATCCGATTGACGATATTGAAATTCGAGATTTCAAACTTATATTAATTTCACTATTAACCATACCTATAGCCTATATTATAATTTATAGCTATAATAATATTATACCGAGATAGGTAAGTACATGTGTAAAACATTCATACATTCGTACTTATCTATTATTTCATATTCGTAATATTCGTTTTAACTGTCCAATATCAATCAAAAGTGCAAATCGAAATAAAATTGAACGCCGAATCCATTGTGTTAAATCATCTGTGGTTTTGTTTCATCCGATTCGTCACAATTGATCACACACTTTCGTAACACATTACACCTGCATTTAATAAAGCCGTCAGGCGAACGGCCAATGCAGATTGATTTGATTCGATTCGGGTTTTGCGTTTCAAAGGCGATATGGGGGTGCATAATAATATTAGATTGTGCTCCTCTCACTGATTACTAGACTACTGACTACTGAGGAATTAATGCAACTACGCGAAACAATAATTCCGCGCATTATTAATATTGTTTTTTTTCCCTTTGTATTTATCGACTAGTCTGTGTTTGCGATTATAATATTATTTTAAATTTGATAGGTACTGCAACATCGCGCGCGCTAATTGGGTTGGTATGTGTAATAATAATATATATAGCTCGAAATATCTGAAAATTTCTCCGAAAACCTGCAAGAGGTTGAAACTTTGTAGCCGCAGACGAATTGTTAAAGTTTAGCATATATTTTATAGTGAACTGACGGATAATAACCTTAACCAACCCGCGTGTTTATAAAATATTAATAATCGAGCTGTAAAAAAACTTCTGATGACGTTTAATGATTTTTCCCGCGGAGAAAATAACTTTTAGTTTTCCGATGTCAATATTATACTATTATATTATTTGTTTTATCAAAACTTATAAATCGAAAAATTAACTTTTGAAGTCTGATAAATAACACAAAGCCTTACATAATGTAATTTAATCATTTTACAGCTTTACACGAGTATTGTGTAATATAATGTTAAAATTTGAGGCATTTTCATTGTTTCATTTATTAATTTTTTTGAGTATTTAATAATGTATATTTTATTATAATCAATAAACATTATATTTAATTCAAACTCCTTAAACAGGTCTAATAACTATATAATATATATGAGAGGAGTATCAAAACGGGAGGTAACTTTTTTAAGCGTTTCACTCAATTTTATTGCACTTATCGATATGCACATTTTTCCAAATGTGGGCATTTAAACTTGTTAAAAAGTTAATTTTTTAACTTTTTTACTTTACTAGTTAATTATTTTTGTTTTTAACTGAATATTATCTTATTCAGTTAACGTTTTATTGATGTAGATAACTAAACTTTTTATAGTTAATTATCATTGTCGTGCAGTTAATTTTCTTTTCGTATCATGTGGAACCAGCTAGAATAATATTCTGTTCGTTGACTCTTTTTAAATTTTGGTAACTTTTTTTCTGATTATGTATTATAATAATCTAATTTTTTACACAGTGTCAAATTCTTGGTAAATGTCTGTTTACTTATCACGACAGCTTATGACTTAAAAATATTTTATCTAAAAAATAATTATTTTTTTTTAACTGATTTAAGTTAATTTTATGTTCTATCCTAACTTTAAACTTATCTAGTTAATTTTTTTTTTTACTTTTACCTTTTAACTGAAGCAATTTAATTGAATG
>NC_042494.1:24284165-24285072 GCF_005508785.2 Acyrthosiphon pisum
ATTGACTTGAAACCCTCACATTTCTTCAATTTAAGTTATCGGCAATTTAAAAACATGCTCTATCCCCATGCCCATAGTAAATCAGCAAACCATTCTAAAACAAATTTGTCTTCCCTTATTAATTTATTATTACTATGCGGCGCCCGTTTGGGGTAATAATTGTGCAAAAACATAATAATATTATTATTATATAAATAAAATTCAAGTAGGTATTCCAACTTTTCCAATCAAAAATACTAAAGTAATATTTTGAAATGCTCCCTGCTATTATAGGTCGGGGATGGGCAACTCAAAGTAACTAGCGGGCCACTTTTAAGTAGGTACTTTAAAATCTAGCGGGCCGTAATGCATAGAAGAAAGCAAAAAAAAAAAGGTGGGTAAGTGGATTTCGCTCTGCTGTACAGTAGGTTACAAGTGGGTCACTGTATAATTGATGGTATTAAATTTGAATTCAATGATATAATATCATTGTATAAGAAAAACGATTCTGAGCGGAGACGGTATGTTAGTCTAGGTATAAGACATAATATTATATTAGGTACCTATAATAAATTCCAAATTAATCATATCATAATATTTATTAGGTACTTATAACGCGTTATACATCAACAAAAAACCGTGGTACTATCATAGATATATAATAGTATACTTTAGAAGTTTCAAGTACCCACGAATAATATTATACAATCACAACAAAATAACTAAAATAGTTATCCTAGGTTTTTAATATGTAATTTCGTCCAAATTTGTACTTAAAATGACTATAAAAATAAACTGCGTAAATGTATTTTTTAGATTTTTTGGTAACAGAATTAATTACTTACGTGGAATCTTGTTTTAAATTTTCAATTCTTAGATACAAAAATTGAACATTTTATAAATTTTTAACTACAAAATAATTTTTCAA
>NC_042494.1:24285172-24286142 GCF_005508785.2 Acyrthosiphon pisum
CCGTGTATCATTTTTTTCGTCTTGCATTCGAATATGCTCCAGACATAAATTACTCTGCGCAATTCTAATATTGCAATCGGTGCAATGGACAAAGTATATGAATATTGTCAGGCCTTAAAATTCCGCAATGAAGCAACCGGCATGTGTTGCGCATCAGTAAAAGTGGTACTGTTACCTCTTCCAACTCCACCGGAACCTTTAAAATCTCTTCTTGCTGGTCATTTGGGGCAACCAAAATTTGCGATACCAAACCTAATGGACGTAATTTTGAAACCACATTTAAAATACAAGGCCAAGTGTATCATATGATTGGGTCGTTGTTGCCGATGCCTAATAATGACCCAAAGTTTCAATAAAGAACTTTGTAATTTACTCATTCATTGCAGACTATGTTCTATCCTTAATCCTGTGGGTTATTATTAGTGACATTATATGAATATTAATGTTCACTATACATGAACATTAATATTACTGTATGTTTACTATACGCTATGATCTCCGAAACCACTAATAAACTACAAATAAAAAAAAATGTCTAATACATAATAACAATAATACACGGCCTACGAAAATGCAAAAAAACAAACTAATACGCGGGCAACGCCGTGTCGGGACAGCTAGTATTATAATAGTTTTCAAAGAGTAGTGTTTGTTTTTTTTTAACTTCACATAAACTTTGGTTGCACGGCAGAACAGTACCTATTGACGATGCATGTGTAAATTATTCCTTTTATACACATTTTTTTATATCGATTTGTATATAATATTATATTGTAATAACAACGAGACCACATTACCTATATCTAGGTGGTTTAATAGTTTCGATCGGACAAACGATATGTACTGACAGTATATTTTTATTTCAAGAACTGCAGACGAGAAGTAATACAATATTTACCACCTTATATACACATTGGTAAGTAACAATATCGTTTATAAGATATATTATAATAATATGTAACCGATGAGG
>NC_042494.1:24289786-24307249 GCF_005508785.2 Acyrthosiphon pisum
TTAATAAATGTACTGCGACAGTAACCAAAATATAATGTGTATGAAGTCCATATGTGCAAGTCTGACCTGGGCGGGTCTTGCTGCAGAAACTCCGTTGAACACACACTGACTAGATTTGCTGCTCCGCACTCGTATTTATAAGTTTGGTCTCGCCCGCTGTGTTGACTGCTGCTGCTGCCCCGTCTACTGTGTTCTGCCCTCGTAGGTCCGTATGCGATGCGGCCGGTCCCGTGTTCTGTGACAGACCGGCATCTTATATATTCATTTTCACCGAATACGCGGGTCATCAAATAGATTCGTTTTGAGCAATTTGTAACTGTACATTATTGCAACCGGTGTCCCTTGTGACCGAGCTGGTCTGACCAGCGATTTGCATAATATATAGATCCAGCCGATACAGTCGTACGCCTCCCAACGTCAAACGTGCTTGGTGCAGCGTTTTATTCGTGACGATCGACTCACGATAGTGCCGACCGACTGTATTCCGAATCTCATCATATTATGCACAAACAAATAGTTGGCTGACTGCCCAGTGTGATATCATTTTTTAAATAATTATATTACCCTTAAGAAATATTATGATGACATCGGAAAATATTTCGCGTGGCGTGAACAGCGTTGTTTATCTTAAATTATATAAAGCGTTCGGGGAATATACTAGATATAGTACAACGATGGATGTATAATATTTCCTAAATCCGACCCCTTCTAAATGGTTCACTTTGACGGCCTTAACTTTAAATTTTTATTAAACATATATTATGATAATATAAAACAAGCTAAAAAAAAATTCGGGGGGGGGGGCACGTGCCCCAGTACCCACCCACTGGATACGGCACTCCTCGATGCAACACGGTAATCCCACACAAATGTCCACGTTCATGGCGACCACAGTGGACCAATACAACACCGATCAGTTTTTCTTTACGACGAAATTTATCTTTCTTTACAAAGTCAACTTACAATTGCGTTTGTTCTGAACACCAGGTATGAGCTCAATGATCCTTCAATAATGTCAAGCTATGTAGGGAACATATCCATACATCCATATCCGATCTTTATATTCCACATAAAAACCTTAATGTAAATTATAAACACCATGTAAAATACATCTCAATCAATAAAAACAAATAATAAACTTCACTTCAAATATTGCTTGTCAATTCATTGTCTTTCCTAGACGTTGGGTTGCCAAAATATATCTGCAGTATAGATATCGAACAAGGGACCGGACATACTTATGCGATGGGCCGACGTAGTTTCCTCTTAAGCGACCAGACCTCAGATATATAAGTAATTGAAATATGTGTTACACCAATATTAAATAAAAACAAATAATAAGCTCCACTTCAAATACTGCTTGTCAATTCATTGTCTTTCCTAGACGCTGGATTGCCAAAATATATCTGCAGTATAGATCTCGAGCAAGGGCCGGACATACTTATGCGATGGACCGACGTAGTTTCCTCTTAAGCGACTAGAACTCAGATATATAAGTAATTAAAATGCGAGTCATGCAAATATCGAAAAAAAAAAACAAATAATAAACTCTGCTTTAAATACTGCATGAAGCAAGCGAATAAACATAATTTAATAAAATATAATAAAATATAATATACATAAATCTATGATATTAGGAAACGAATAATTATAAAATGTATAAATACACGAATATATCAGGAAATTACAATTTCAAAATAACAAAATATATAAAACATATATATAAAAATATTAATCAATATTATAATTCAAAGCACTCATAATCTTTACATGCTATCAAATCCTTTCTGTCTTTATAGTATAACGCAAATACAAATATATTCGACAGTACATAAGAAAAATGTCAACTCATAAATGGTATAAGATATTGTAACATAAGTCGTAAAATAATAGTAACGTGCATCGATCCACACCAACCAGAGATATATCTATTCTAACAAGGATCAACGAGTACCTTTCACAGCTATACGACGTAAGTGAACACACATAAATTTTACACTCTATGACAGATTATCAACTCCATACTCAACTAATAATATTCTGTAGTAGGATAAAAATAATGTAATTTAAGTGCCGATATGTCAACGAAATGTGATAAGTGGTATTCGACAGGTGCTTATCGTGGTGCTGTTATGAACGCATTAGCTATTGCCTATTAGTATAATATAGTATTAGCCTGTTGTATTAGAATATAAGAGTATATTATTGTAGTCTGTGGGTAACGCCTAATGTGTGGGTGACTCCCGGAATATCGTAGCTACACGGCACCCGCCAGGGAACCGTAGAGTCAGTCGTCTTAGCTCTTTTAAACCTGTACGTCGTTCTGACAGTCAATAATAAATTATACAGTGAATTATATATTTCGACTCACAATAAAATTATATTAGTACATAAATCTTTAAAACTTTTTTGTTGTATTCTCTCCAAAAATCGAACCCTCACACTACCGAAAAAAACAACGTTCAAACGGAACAACCCGTACGAGCACAACAGTGCTATAGATAAAATTAACAAAATAAAATAAACTTTATTTATTTTTATCTCACTACAACTTGAGTACCTACCATTTAGGTGAGTTACTTAGCTTCAAATTTATTACTTTTAAAGTTTAAGCCTATACTGTAACAGTGTAGACAAATTAAGATATAAATTACCAGTTCATGTAATCATGTTGTTTTATAGGTAATAAATGTTGATAGCCGATAGGTAGGGACAGTTTAAAAAAATCCACTAGTTCTACTTATGTTGTTCAAAAAATTGAAGCAAAGTACAAGAGTTTACATAAATGAATTTAATTTTAAGTATAAAATATATATTAGTGCAAGTTTTAGTGCTGTTTTCTAGTATCAATGGTAATAATATAGATTATAATATTATACATTATAGTAAATAATAAACTATATGATGTGAAATAATATTAAAGTAAAAAATATCGATACTAGTAAGATTTTATTTTATTAATTATTTCGATATACCGTACCATATCGGTATTTAGGTATTCCGAATCATTTCGGTTTCGGTAAATCGAAGCTGTTCGGTTTTTTCGGTAGACCGAAACAGTTCGGTTTTTGGTATACCGTTTCAAACCTGTATTGAAATCAACACGGTAATACCGAAAATTATTTTCAATACCGTCAGCCCTATTTTCCGATTGACTCGGTGCCAATGTCAATATTTTGTAACTCATTTGTAACCAATTGTGACTTATTTATCATAATTTGTAACTCACTGCTTTTGTACTCTGTCGATGTTCCAATAATTTACCTCAAGAAAATGTATTCGATATATAATGGGTATAATAAGATACATTGTGTTCTCATAACTGTTTGGCAATTTTAAGTAATTGGTAGTTTTGCAAAATCAGGAGAGTAATATTAAAACAAATATAGACCTTATTACAACAAACTATATTGTTGCATACGGATGACTCATTGTATGGAGTTGAAAGTGAATAATAATTAAATAAACCAAAATAAAGTTCCTGCGTTTCATGTTATAAGGAGTAATATTTAGGCAATTACCATGACATTAACATTTGGACTATGTCTATCATAGACAGTCTATGACGTGCGAGTAGTAATTAGTAAATTAACATTAGTTTCCGAGAATCATTGTAAATCACAATACTCGCAACACGCATGGACATGTCAATACTTATGAAAAATTAAATATATTCTTGTTTGCAGAACTATAAAAACTACTAAAGGCGGTAGTAAATTAAACATGATTCCTGATGTTCGATTGTAACTTTGAAAAAATGGTTACATTTATAAGCTTCTAAATTATGCTCTTTAGGATTCACTTTTTTTGATTTAAAATCAGATGTGCCCAAAATATATATAAAATATATACCACCCAACGCAATTATTTCATGGAATTTTTGAAAAAAGGTTCCTTCTTTTTAGGTGCTGAATCATTGAAAAATGAAAATCCCTTAGCTTTATCAACCTTGTATATTTTATAGTATATCTATACCCAAGGCTGGGTAAACTAATGATTTTTTTAACTTGTCAAGTTAAGTTATTTTAAAATAATTAAGTTAAGTTAAGTTAAAAGTTACTCGTATTTTTTTTCGTTAACTCGTTAAGTTAAAAGTTAACTTTGAAAAAAAAGTAACTTAACTTAGTGTAAAATTAAAATTTGCTAATTTGCAAAAAAAAAAAATCCAGTCATATTATATGGTTTATTAGATAGTTTTTCTTTACGTCCAAGAAAATTACTGGGTAAATTTAAAATGATACATCAAAGTAAAAACACATAAAAAAATTAGCGTTATTCTTCGGACGAAAATTAACTTAATTCAGATATTTTTGGAATAAAATTAACTTTAAGATAACACGTTGATCTTGAAAAAAAGTAACTTATTAAGTTAAAAGTTAATTTGAAAAAAAAAGTAACGAGTTAAGTAACTTAATTAAAATTAACTTAATTTTAATTTTTAACTCGTTAATGCCCAGCCTTGTCTATACCTATTGTTATTATTAATATGGTAAGCTGGCTGAGGCAGCATTCTATTGAATTTTGAGGCTTTTAGACAGTCAAATAAATTTTTATTGATATTAAATGTTGCAGAAAAAAAAACTAAAAAAATTGGAAACTGAAAATGTCCGTAAACATCTCAGAACAATTAAAAATATTTTGATAATTACATGGTGTATAGAAAAAGGCTAAAATAAAATATATTCTATGAAAATGTGAAGCATGTAAGGTTATTTTTTTTTAAAGTGAGGTACCTAAAATAAAATAAAATCGATTTTCTTTGGAAACTGGTTTTGCGTAAAAATCTCAGTTCTTAATTTGTTGTTTATATTTCCTAACTATTACTGATTACTTTTGACCCCCCCCAAAGTACAGAACTATATTCACTTTTCAATTAGAAAAGGTACTGTTGAAGAAACCTAAACATTTTTATTGTCCTAAAAGTCGATGACAGAAACAAAAAAAAACAGAACAAAAAGTCCATCGAGAGGAATAAAATATTCCTGCGGAAAATAATGTCGCACTGGGACATCTTGTTCCATACTAGGACATTTTGTTTCACTTTTATTTTTAATTAAAGGAACATATTAGTATCCTACTTTATTTTTAACTATGTACTACATGAGGGCCGTACCTACTATTTGCACATTGTTTAACCCTCATGTGGCATCGTTTATTTAAGAAAATTTTTACATCTTTAGATTGGGCTCGCACGGGGGAATGGTACACTTTCTTCGGCGAATGCAAATGTGTAGTGTGTATCACGACCCCGTGATGCCTCACAATAGTATGTATAAGTGGCTGAAGCCGCAATGGGGATAACCGGGGCAGACCCCACTATATCCCCTCTCATGTCAATATTTAATTTTAAGTTTTAAATTTTTGCCTTGAGGTGTCTTCTCGGGCCGGCCTAAGCCCTCCGCCCTAGGTATCTCGTGTTTGTGATCCTCTTCACGGACTAGCAGAGGCCATCCGTCCTGGGATTATGAGCCTCCTCTTCTTTAGCCAGCCAGAGCCCGCCGCACTCGTATTCCCGTTCTGGGGTTCATCCGTCGTCTGCGGCGTCCGCAGCCTCAATTCAGTTCAAAAAATCAGTTAATAAACAAACAAAAACAAAATTTGGCATACATTTAAAATTTGAAAAAATTGCCAAATTATTATTTTTGGAAATTCTTGACTTGAGTATAATTTATTCTGAAATTATTTTTAACCATATAATTTTCACAATTTTTATCATACATTTAAGTAGAATCTTTTTTTTTGTCATGTCTTTCTGATACAACCTATATATGACACTGAATTTATGGAACTGCATAAAGATACTATTACACCATCGCCGTGTGTCCTGTATGTCGTGTTGAACTGGACAATCTGATTGCACGGTTTTATTTCTAACCAAATTTTAAATTTGGTTGACACGATACCACGCCGTATCCAATCGTTTATTATCATATCATGTCGGCTGTAAGTCCGAGGACTTTTCAAACATACTGGCTACATGGAAGTAAATAAATAATTATTTTAAACAGTATAAACAAAACACACATATTCGTATTATAATAAATGTGAAAAATACCAATTTTAAAGATAGTACAGCATCAACTTTCAGTTTCTGTGAACTTTTCGGTGAATATCTCAGCATTTTTTGAATTAGTGGCTTAAAATAGTCACTACTATGAAAATGTCGAGAACATATTCTTTCTGAATAGTTATAGTTACACAAATATAATATAAATAATAAAGTATAATTAAATATTATTGACTCACCAGTAGATACATTTATACTGTCAACTCGTACACATGATTTAACCCACTTTGTCTGTAAACTTACCCCTTTGGGAAATCTATGTAACATGATCCTTTTATCATGGGACTTAGATCCCTTACAAGTAACTACTGCACATTTAGGCATATTAGGACGTTGATGGATTTATAAGTCCAATCAATAAAACAAATCAACTTAATAATGGTAATCATCAAGATATATTTTATCAGAAAACAACTAAGTACAAGTTTAAAACTAGAATAACAATTTTTTTAAACAAAAATGAAGTAAAATACAATGTTTATTAGAAAAACATAGAGTGTAAAATAATACTAATGAATTATATTATATTATACAGAGTGATTCTTATTTTTTTACAAATAATTGCAGATTATTTTTCTGATGACCTCGATACATAAAAATTTAATTTTGAACAATTAGTTTATTTTATACTTAGTAGTAGTTGTAATAAATTATTACTCTATGGAGTTTTACTTTTACACTTTGTGTAATATAATTGTTATGAGATGAAAAATTCACTCTGTATACTCATATACAATATGCATATTTCTCATTATTTTTACTATAGACAAACATTGGATAATTTATTCTTAGATCCAAAAATAGTCTTATTTTAATAAATTATAATATTGCCGCCTTTTTTGATTTTAAAATATATAATTTGAACTGGACCAAGTGACGTCAATATTTCATAGAATAGTTGATAAAATATTGTTTATTCCATTAACACTCAGTAGTATCTCATTTTCGTTAAAGTTGGTGTCATACCATGTTAATTATATCATGGGTACCTACATATCAATAGTAAGTCATAGGTATTATAAAGGGGTTTTTTAATTAAATTATATTTAACAGTTAATATTTAAGTTGAGTTTAATTACTCTATTTGTAAGTGTTTATACTTTATGAAAATGGTTTTTTATGTAGTTATTAAAAAGTATTAATAATCACGCTACTAAAACTAAACACTTACGTCTTACGTATTACTATGTTGGAATAATTAGATAAATGCATCAATAAAATAAAAAACAAATTTACTTAATAATTTTAAAACAACATTTTTTAATATATAAACAATAATGTCCATTCTCAAAACTGAATAATGCATGTACGTTATAATAGCCGGGGGATAATGGTGTATGTAGGAATGAAAAATAAAAAGTCGATTTCAAGCTTTATAATTTTCTTTACTAGACAATTCGTTGCTTATTCTAGTTTACACAAATATACGTTATATTCAACTTAATTTTTTCTTAATATACTAATTTCCTTATCCATATAACATTTAATAAATAATTATATCTCTATCTACTTTAAGTCATTAGGCATCGGATACATACGGTAACATCGTTATAACTATAATCAATAGTTTTTCTTTTCAAAATACAACCAATAAAAGTAAAATGCACACACAAGAAATTAACGAACGGAAAAAAATTCAATAGTAAAAATAATTTATTTTTGCCATTCGTTTCTGTGATTTGTTGGTAACAAATTATGATTAATATATCTTTAAGTATAAAATTATATATATTTTACTTCTTCACACAATTACAATATTACAATAGGTACTAACTAATAAATTCTATAAATACACTCGGGATGAGCATGAAAATGTTCAATAATGTGACGAACATTGAATTGTCTGTTATCGTTTGTGTGTTATGCTGCAGTTTTATGAACATTTCTTTTACAATACAACTTACTTAATTTTTATCTTAACACCTATAATATATCTAAATACTTTAATGTTGTGTTATATAGTCTAACATAATAGGTATAATAATATTCTATATTAGACTACAATATCACATAGAACCATTCAAACCTCACACAATAAAATTAGAACCAAAACAAAATACTTTTAAAAGTTTCTCACAGAACATTCTCATATTCTCACCCCATGAATATAGTTTTAATATTTTTGGTAACTATGAAATTTCCTATCACTTACATAAAATTGCATTCAGGTATTAAAGTATGTTTAACGTACATTTTTAATATATATAAATATTTGTTTTAGTACAAAAATCAATATAACACGACTATATAAATTGTCCTCAAAAATAACAGCTTGGTACATTATTATAATCATTATTTTCCATTCCGATAATCACATTTTTTTTTTACAAACTATTGTCAGGTCCCATACCATGATTCACTAGCGTTGATGACCCCTTTCACCAGGACATCCGAAATAGAAAAATAAACACTTCCATTTTCCCAATCGCCAAAACATTTATCATAAAATATATTAATATTTGTATAATATAATAACCAATCATAAACCAAACGCAACATAAACAATTTTTAAAGAAACAATACACGCCCTAAATTTCTTCATTATATTATTTTATAATATTGTACGTGTTGTACAACCACATCAAAGATCATACCTATACGATTTCTAATCTACGATAGAACATTAACGTAAGTATATATTATAGTTACACGTAGGTACCTATTAGTAATTATATTTAATTTATATTATATTGTCATTTGTCAAACATGATTTATTTATTCTTATAATATTATATTTAAATATATTTGTTTATTATATTATGTTTTTTTTTCAATTTTTTGAAAACTAATCACATTTAAAGCTTGAGCTAAAGTAATAGTGGTTTTTCGAAAATTGTAATACTTATCCAACTAATAATTTATAAGTGGTATATTACATAAGACTGGCTATAAGCCTATCAAATATAACTAACTTTTACTTTGATTGATATCAAACTTCAGAATATTATGCTAATTGAGTTTATTTGATTGATTATAGTTTTTTGTGGTTTGTCTGAAAATATGATTACAGGCAAAAATAATCGAACTCCACTCATTTAAATAGAAATTACATAAGAAGGTGTTCTGAGTATAGTTATCATTTCGTAGGAAAGTTTATTAGTAATTACCTAAGCAACTTAATATAATATAGGTACGTATTATATTATCAAATAAAATATGTAATTCCATTTTGTTTTTTAATGTATCTATTTGTTTTTACAAAAATAGCCCACTGTCCAATATTATAGGTAATATATTAAATATACGCGCAACTATTTCTTAGCATATTTTTGGCATTAAGATTAGTGTTATTTTTTAATTGTTACTTAAGTTTAAATGAATTTACATAAAAAAATCTCACTTTTTGTCTTTGGAATAATGTGTAAAATATTATGTTTATTGTCTATAATTCCATCGCCATGAAGATTAGGACTTCCACATAAGATTGTTTATCGCTTACGCTTTTACCACACGACATTTTGGAGTATATTATATTACAATTATTGTAATAATATTCTAACCAATGTGTGTGTGAGTGTGTGCGTGTGTGTGTGTGTTTTTCAATGAGCAATTTTATTTATTTTTTAATTAAACATTATAATAACGGAAGATGTGACTAGTGACACCATTACAGTTGTTGTACCTGGCGTGCGTATAGAAAATTAATAAAGTTTTGCTGAAAATCGCAAGCTAACGTTTTATAGGTAATAATATTATAGTTAAGTGTTCCGATAAAAAAATATCTCTTTGCAATCATAGTCAATATTACAATAAATATATGACTTAACTATTTTCTATATATTCTATCAGATGTCAATCGCCTTGTAAATTATAAACTAAGGATACCGTTTACTGGAAACAAGACCGTGTGCGGCAATATAATACGTAATTAATCTATATGGAATGAAATTAAAAACCGTTTGGAAAGTTGTAAGTACCTAGGTATATTAGTATATTTATAAATTTTATCCACCAACAAACGATGGCAGCAGAGGAATAGTATTGTTCAAACAGAGACTATCATCTGCTGTCGGTTGAACAAAGAAAAAAAGGTATATTATTATGAATATTTTGTATTCAAAAAGTCTGAGAATTTGCGTATGACTGTGTACGCTATAGTATAACGACTATACTACAACATTATCATTAATTCGAGTAAAAGTTCCAAACGAAGTAAGACTACAATAAACTTACAAAATATCAGGAGTAGGCTGTTGGACGGATGACCATATTATTATGATTGAATGTGCCACTTTGTTTAAACGTATACCGTGTTGTACGCTTTCTATAAAAGTTGCAAGACATATTTTGACGGATATTTACCTATTTTAAACAAATATTACGATGTACCGTCAATGATGATACATGTTAAAATATCGTATCAACGAACGTCTTATATGGATATAGTATAGTAGCGCAAACCACGACATATTGTAAACTTCGATAATCTTGTGAGAAAATTTATCGTCTGAAAAATGTCGGAAATATTGTTTCCGTGTATGATATCCAACCATCGCATCGTCTGCATATAATATTATATAGTTTGCAATACGAAACTATCGTGCCTATCGCTCCCAGAAAACCTATAGTAGCTAAGTGCCTAAAGAGTTTCAATTAAATATTATGTGGACGAATCAACAATTATTACATAAATTGCGAGTTTTGTGCGGAGTTTTACATGATATTATACCTATCAAACGATAATAATATTACGGCGGCCGTCGTACACGTCGTCCGGATAAGTTGAAATTTAATATTATTGTATTGTTTTTTTTTTTTATATATATATTTTTTCAATCGAACCCGATCGCCTTTGATCAAAATCATGGAAGAGGTGGCCGTGGAACATTAATACACTGAACATTGCACATGGCAATATTATATTGTAAAACGCTATATCAATACCTGTTGTATAATATGGAATACTTCCGTTTGCTCGATGAAAGCCAAAAGTGCACTATACTAAACCGGTACCTATATTATATTATTATATTATAAGTATTTTCGTTGATATTTTATTTTCCAGTGGGGCAAACCAAAAGGCGAAAACCGCTGCAGATTACGGTGCAGTCAATTGCAGTTTCAAACGGTAGATAGGTGATGATGGGCATGGGGATTGGATCGACGAAGGGATGACAGCCGATGGCGTGTTGCTCGTGAAAAATCGCATTCAATACTCGTCGTCTGTCGATGAAAACAGCTGGTCGGTGCGTATGTTGTTCTTGATCCATTCTGTGTACATGGGCACGTTGACATACACACCAGGCAGACTTGGTGTAGCGCACTCCACGCCCCAACTGACGATGCCACCGACGAACCACCGGTCTCTGAATCCTTCCATCGGGCACAGCAGCGGACCTCCCGAGTCGCCCTGTTGAGAAATCACATGTATACTAGCTATTATTAGGTATATAAACCATCGGTGGCGTGCCCAGGAATTTTAAATGGGGGGACACCATTTTTTTTAAATAAACAATAGAAAGCGGATAAGTGGAAGTCGCTCTGCTATACAGTAGGCTACAAGTGGATGAAATAGTGTTGTTATTAATATATATAGGTATATTTTAACTACCAAATCATTTTAGAAGCTAATGGTTTTACAATGGTTTTTATTTTTTTTTTTTATCCTGGATACAAATTATCATATATAATTGAATTCAAGTTTAATACAATACATATTAATACATTGACCCACTTGTAACCTACTATACAACAGAGTGACATCCACTTACCCGCATTTAAAATTTTAAGTTTGATAATTTTTGTCGAAATTCAAACTTTAAATATTTATAAAAAAAATTGTGCATATGTATTTTTAATATTTTTCAACTGCTATTGTAAAAATATATTAGGGGCCGTTTATTATATTTTCTTGCTTTTTGACTAAACAAATAAAAATGTATTGTTATATATTATATAAAAAAAAAAAAATACAATATAAGAAAATTGCTACATGATAATCGAGTGTATATCCAATGATGTTAAAATTTGAACTTCAAACGCTCAATTTGACTTTCCGGGAAACATTTTATTTTGTTAAAGGTAGACAAACTTATGAGGAATCTTGTATTAAATTATCAAATCTTAAATAGTTAGATTTAAAAATAACATTTTTTATGAATTTCTAACTCAAAATAATTTGCACATTATCGTGATTTTTTCGTAATTGGTCAAAGTTCGAACTAAATGCTTATAAAAATAAAATTGTGACTGTATTTATATATTTTTCAACTGCTATTGCAAGAATATATTAAGATCCTCGTATTAAACTTCAAGCTTGTTGACTTAACGATTAAAATTAATAATTGATAAAAAATTAATGACTCTAAACAGCTGCAATAACTATAATAAGTCGTTTTCTGTAGGTCGGCAAAAAAATACAATAGGGGGATATAACCCCTAACCTCCCCCCTCGAGCACGCCACTGTAAACCATTTGACTCGTGGAGTGCGTGATTATGGATATCTATAACCGGTATCCTGGGGCGTATCCACTGCAGGAAGTCCGTGAGGTAGGACAATCTAACCAAGCGAGGTGTAGCGACGGTATTGCAGGTTAAAAGGTAGGTATACCGTATACCCACTAATTATTACAAACCCCTATTGAGAGTTGTAATAATTGCGCTCCACGAATGTATGATCTGCTGGTTATACCTATGCTAGAGCTGTTAATGTGTATTACATACCTATAATATATGCTACTTTAGGGGTAGCTCAAGTAAAAAATCGATGAGTAAATGTATAGGAAAATATATATAACTATCAGTCATCAAGCGAATATTATTTTGACAAATTCATAAGTAATTGTATTCCATTGATTTGATGTTTTTTTTTTAAATTTACTTTAAGTATAATATATTGGTTTATGTAATTATTTTTAGTTTGATTGCCTACTTATTTGTCAATACAACTAAACATTTCAATTTATTCTCATAATTAATTATATTATAAGGGTATTTTTTACGTTTTAAATGCGCCTATACCTAACTACTATGGTACCTTCTCAATAGTTACATACAATAACAGCCCCTTTGGAACCATTAGACCTTAGCCCCCGAGAACGTGCTATATTATTATTATTCCAGTTTCCAAACCTATTTAGCATAATAATTTAATTTTTTTCAGCCCCTCTAACACCCCCACAATCTATCAATATTATTCAAACGCTATATCCTGTTTGTTTTTTTAAATGACAGAAAAGCAAATTGGTGGAAAAGGGAAAGGTATAATATCTTTTGGCGGAAACAAGATACTTCCATACCGATCACAGTGAAAAAATAATGGTTTTACGCTAATACGCTATCTAATCAACGTATATTTTATCAGTTCGGTTAGCTTATAATTATATTATATTTTTATTTAGTTTTTACCGATAATTCCGCTTTTGGAATCGAGAAGCAACTGGTTAACAACCGTAAAAATGATGTAGTTTAATTTTTATTAGGCAACATTTTACGTGTTTTAAATATAACATTTTATACATAATTTTTTATTGCACACATTTTCCAATGAATACCTATGCAGGTATCTACTCCAATTGTTTGACTGATTTATGTGAGTGGCGTCATTTCAGTTTTCAATAGAGGAGGGCAAAGATTTTGACCAGCCCGAATTGGTAAAAAAACCCTCTCGCTTTGCTCGAAATGTACACACTTACAGTTTTTTCATGCTACCTTTTTAATAACTAGATAACATCAATTTTAAATATAACGAACCAGATATTTTATAAAAACAATTGTACTTATACCTATATCAATAATTAAAAGTTTACAAACTATTATGACAATATTTATTGAAATAAAGACAAAAGCCCGAAAAACCGGGCTGTCTATCATGGTCCACTGTACATAGATAATAAAAACAACGCCTCGCAAAAAGTCCCATTTATAAGTAAATAAGTTTTCGCGTTTTCAGCGAATCCGGTCGAATAAAACAAGGCCTCGAGTTATTGTTTAATTATAATCACCTGACACGCGTCTTTGCCGCCCTGCTCGTACCCAGCGCATATCATTCCCTCCGTGATGTTAACGTCCTTCTGTTTTAGCCATGTGTTACACAAATCTCTGTCCAGTACGGGAACTTGGACTTCGTTTACCGTCGGTTCGTAATCGGCTCCTGCGAAAAACGAAATATTATAAATAATCACCATTGAAATAACATAACGTTAGCCTGAATCCAGCAAGTCCAAATTAATGGTAAATTTTATATGAGTAGAAAAGCGCGTTATAAACATTTCGGGCCTAATTCGCAAAGTTCGTATCTCCATAATTTATTACAATGATAATATGAAGATACGAATTTTTCTAGGTTTGAAAATCATTACCATACGATGGTTATCAATTTCATGGAGGATACAATTATATAATTTCAGTTGCGACTTTATCATAGTACGGTGTGGTTTTTTTTTCTTAATCTTAATCACATATAATCCCGAAGGCCAAAACCCCAAAAAAGGGTTAAGACTTTTGCGATTAACACCGACGATAATATTATACGACACAAATCGGGTCTTTGATGTTAAACGGAAAGACGTTTGGGTACACTACCCAGTGTTGGGTAGTAACGTAACACAAATTACAAATTACTGTAACGCAATTACTTTTTCGCAGCAGTAATTTCATTACATTTTACTTACAGTAACGCAATTGTAACGCAATTACTTTTTAAAAGTAATTTCTATGAAGTAACGCACTAATGCGTTATTTTCCACGTTATTTCTTAAAATAATAATTTTGAATGTAGTACAAAAATAAGCTAATAAGATATTCCAGAAAAATTTAAAATCAATTTTATTTACTTTTGATTCCGATAATAGTTAACAATATTATTAAACATTCCAGGAATTAATGTTATTACTTTCATTATCAGAAAGAAAAGAGTTCGGCTTAAAAATACAATTTAACACTTTGAGTGCCATGTGTATCAATTTCAATACACAACTAATATGTTTAATTGTGCCATGTGTATTGATAATGATACACGTGTATATTATAAACACATTATAAAAAAATGTCCCGGTCAGAATGGTCAGTTTTGTCATTTTTGGCCTGGTACTCAATGTGTTAATTAAAACGAATTATGATTTACGACTTATAAGTAAGCCACGCCTATCGGCTATCAACCTATATGGCTATATGGCTATAATTACGAATTTAAAACTGATATACCTACCTAACGGCTACCTCGATGTTAATACCTTACCAGACTGCAGTCACCATTTCCAATTAATACTATACAGACATATAGTATAAATATTATACATATTATATTAATACCATTTACGAATATCATTGGAATACCATACGATTACCAATTACACTGTATCATTTAGTTTCACTTGTTTATTAGAAAATAACTTGCCTTATTGTTGTATTTAGTATTAGAGACATGTGTAGTTTAAGTTTAAATGTATACAATTAAATTTAACCATATATAGGTACCTACTTTACTATAGCCATATAATTAATAATTATTATTAATAGGTGAAATGAATGATAATTGTACATTTACATATTATTTTAAATGTTGTACACTAGGTATCTCTAGGTAGTAGGTCTAAAATATATTGTAAAATATATCATATTATGAATTGAATATGGTTCAAAAAGAAATGATAACTGTTATCAGAGATTAAAAAAAAGTAACATTATTTGTAACGCACTACCACGCACTACTTTATTTATGAAAAAGTAACGTCACGTGATAAAAATAATTTTAGGTAACGCAAATGTAATTTAAATGAAAATATGTGAAGTAACGAGTAACGTAATTCCATTACTTTTTAAAAGTTATTTGCCCAACACTGACACTACCTATATATAAAGTATATACTATAGAGTATAGAGTATAAACTATAAAGTATAGACCGGTGGTTTTCAAACTGGTTGCCGCGATGTTTTGAAAGTTTTTTTTCTTCGCATTTCCCCGATTGCATTGAACTGTGATATACAAAAATATAACAAATTGACAATTTGTAGGAAGAAAACGATTGAGCTGTTGAAAGTAAATATGAATAAATATTTGTCTAGTATTGCAGATTTTTACAGCTCAGATTTCTACTGTAAAGGTTTTAAAATCCAGATTCTTACATTCCAGGTTGTTGCAGGTCACGAATTATACTATTAAACATTACGACTAAGTTTCTGTTGGTGATCAGGTTGATTTGGAACTTGTTGTAGAAAATTAATATTCAATAAAAAATGATCAGACATTGCAGTTGAAATTCAACGAGTATATCGCGTGGATATAAATTTCTTAATAATATCCAGAAATATCTAAAAAATCACCAACTGTTATCTTGCTGTTCTCAATTTTATATCTTTGCGAATAGGGGATTACAGTACGTCTTACAAGAATAAAAAAGAAAAACGAGAAAAACCAATTTCAGTGGAGGATGAAATATAGTCTGTCATAACTACTATTGTCTGTAAACTAAAATGTCTGTCAACTACTATATTCATCCAAGAATTAAAAAGATATTTGTAACATCCATCAAGCACATATTTATCATTAAAAATAAATAATAATATTATTATATTTCTTATCAATATGTACTATAGACTTGCAGACATGGTATAGGAATTTAATTTCCTAGAAAAATAAGTCGATTTACTTTATCCTTTGGTACCCCACTTTGAAATTTCAGAATAAAAGAAATCGACGAAAGAAAATTAAATGTATAGAAATTTTGATTTTTTAAGATCATGGTTTTCAACGTGATTCATTTCACTCAAAAAAAAGTGTAATCTGTATTTGCACACTTATATTTAAATCCCAAGAAAGCATTCTTGATTTTTAATCTAGTTGACTGTGTAAGAATTCATTCTAACACAACATGATAAAATACTGAAGAAAAAATTACTCCAATAATTTAGGTCAACATTCAACAATATACAATATTTTAAGTATTAACACTAAAACACTAAAACTCAGTAAATTGCATTTCTTACATTGTATGAAAGTGTGAAACGATTAAGTAATTATTATATATTAAATAACAATGATTTTTTTTTGTCATATTAACTCTCTATAGATGTATTCAGTTATTTAACACAATATAACCTCTTTATTTAATAAATCTTTGTTAACAGGTATTTTTCCTGAGCAGTGGAAATCTTCATATATATCCCTGATTTTTAAAAAAGGCAACAAATGCTTAATTAATAATTATCGTCCCATATCTAAACTGTCAATAATTCCTAAATTATTCTCAAAATTGGTAAACAATACTATTACACCTTTATGCAATAAATTATTATCAAATGACCAACACGGATTTAGGCAAAATAGATCAACAATAACAAATTTGTGTATATTTAAACACGCAATCTTGGATTCATTTGAAAATCAATCACAAACTGACGTAATTTATACCGATATGGAAAAAGCCTTTGATAGGATTAATCATAAATTATTAAT
>NC_042494.1:24308114-24323796 GCF_005508785.2 Acyrthosiphon pisum
ATCACCGAAAATGTACTTAGATAATATAATATTATATACATATTATTATAGAAAAAAAAAAAAAAAAAAACTGTAATTGGAATTTATTTCCGTAATAAAGAAAATATTAGGTATTATTATTAGAAAAATGTATTGTTCGTCCTATTTACCTATTAATCCGTACCTACTTAGTTATTTGATATAATTTAATTATATTATAAATAGTTTATGATCAAGTAGTTATATTTATATTTGTACTAAATATTTTAAAAACCAGTCACAAAAAATAAAAATAGAAAAGTTAGATTAGTAACATTATATTATATTCATGGTAAGCAAATTACAGTTGGAAAGTAATTTAAAAATATTTAGTTTAAAATATATATTTCTCGATTTCTCTGGCAAAAAAATGTTATGAGTTTATGACATTACTTATAACTATTATAAAAAAAGTAGAATAAAAACTAGTTTTTTAAAAGGATATTTAATAACTAGGTACCATGTTAGGATCAGTTTGATAGTTTCTTCGATAAGGTACCTACCCAATTGAATCCAATTGAAAAACTATTTTTATTATTAAAAACTCAATAATAATTGTTTTTATTTTCTCTGTTAAAGAACATAATACAATTGGTTTTACGTACTTTTTTATTTATTATAAAATAAAATAAATAATATGTATTATTGTACTCAAATATTTGAATATAATAAGTTTCAAATAAATAATAATGTCACAATAGTCCTTCTAAGTGGTTGTTATAAACTGAATTATGAGTTAACAAGCAAGACAAATAATAAAAAAAAAATGGCTCATGATTGTTAGCTCATATAATCAAAGTAAATTAATGAATACAATTAAAATATAATTCACAAAAACGTGGATTTAATAAATAAATATATTTAGGAATTAAAAAAATAGTTTATTATGCTTGTTGTTAATGTCTGATAAGCCCCAAAAACTTTTAAAACTGTTTGCAATGAAAAATTCATATATTTAATTTAAATAATAGTGTTATGCGTATAGATTCATTTGAATGTGTATGTATTCCGGAATTTGGAATTGTTGAACATTTTAATACCCAGTTTAGAAAATGTTTGTATATAATTTTTGCATAGTTGCATTTTTTTATTTGATTGTGTCAATGAATAAAATAAATAAATTAGGCATCTATACGAAAGTTACAAAAAATTAATTTGGAGACTCCCTATTTTGTATTTCATTAAAAAAATAAATAAATAAATAAATACAACAGAGTATAACAATCAAACTTATTTTTATTTAAAATTTTGAAGATTCATAATAAACCGTTTATAATTTGTAATTAAACTCTGTGCAATTTAGTTAAAATAATTCATTTTTCCGCTATTATTCGTCTTATTTAATAACGTTGCAGAGTTAATTGGGATTTTTTTGACATTTTCAAATGTAAATTCTGTCTTATAAATTGTATCTTAAAACATTCGTAGGTAGCCTGGTAGCTGTATGATTTAAATAATTGTTCGCCAACAATTATTTTAATATTTTCGGTTAGGTTTTAAATCAACTTCGTTAAGCAAATGTTGAAGGAGAGAATTCGACTTCACTGCATTCTAGATTTGCCGCTCTACTTATATTTATCCTGTCAAATATTAATAACAATATTCTTAATACTACTGTGTAAGCTTCGATGGCGTTTTTCAATTTTAAAATACAGGAGAAATTGGTTTATATAATAATAATATTATGTACACAGACGAAGAGGATGGGGAAAAATACACGAATTTACGGATATCGATCACGATAATTGATTTACCTAAATTCAATTAATTTGAGAATAATAACATGAAAAATACACACGCACAACGGTCGAATACTAAAGTAGAATAATATTGTGAATTTGTGAATGCTAATATGTAGGTACTTACTGAAGTTTTAAATAGCTCTATATTATGTATTTTTGTTTTATTTTAAATTTTGCTGTGTTATTTTATATATACGTATAGACCCTGTAAGTCGTATAGACTTATATAATAATTATACTATATGTATTCAGTTATTGTCCTAAATGGTACTACTCGTATTTACTGTTTAGGTACTTTCTATAGGTAGCTGGTAACAACCATATTAAGTTATAACATAATAATATATCATCCTAAAAGGTGAGTACTTTTTTGGCTGATTGAGAACTGAAAAGTGTGTCAGCAAAATTACAATTTTTTAGTTAAGATCAGAAACAATTTTTTTCTTTTTCATGAAAATGACGGGAAACACATTTATAGTTTCTTTATTTCTTTTATTGACAAAAAATAAAGTAAAAAAAGCCAAGTAATTATAATTATAGTGAGATAATGTTTGTGATCGTGTTATTCCAGTTAAAATACTTTAGTGTCTTTATAAGTGCCACTACAATTTGGATGTTATCAAAATATATCATATTGACAATTATTATATCGAAGATTTATATGGAAATGTGTCAATAAGATAATAATTACATTGTAAACTAATTTATAGGAGATTGATTTAAACCGTCAACATGCTGAATTTTGAACACTATAACTGATTGAATAATGATCATAAATAATAAACTATTGAGTATATTATTAAAAATGCACGCAATAGTGCAGTTTTGGAGTAATGTAAGAATATGGTGTTTTTAAGTTTTGATTTTAACCAGAACCAAGGTGGAAATATTATTTATTATTTTTAATTTTATACGGTTTATACCATTGCTTTAGAATTTAATAACACAACATACCTAAACCCTGTGACGAGGGGAGTGAACTGTAAAGACGAATAGGTTACACCAGCCATAGTATAAATACCGTTTATCATTATTATTATTATTATTATTATTATAAATTATACCTACGTAATTTTTGGGCTGTGACCTGTTACACATGTTTTATTAACATGTTGTAAAGTCTATTCAAGTGTATTAATTTATAATAGTGTTGCTAATTATTTTGTTCACTCTACTTGTATACTATTATACTGTATATTACATTTATATTACCAGTAATAAACGTGACTTCATTTTTGGTTTTATTAACAAAAGAAAACTTCTATGCTGTATTATATGTAACCATTTTATGGTTTCTTTTTAATTATGTTCTAATAAATAAATATTATATTATTTAAACATCACTACATCGTTGAATAATAATATTTTTTAAATTCAAATTTCAAAACACCTATTTTATTTATAACAAAAAATAAATGTATTCTTCGGAATCGTGACCTTGAAAATATGAAATTTTATTTTTATATAAAGCGGAAACAGTACTATATAAATATAATATTAAATGCGTTTACGAAACGCATTGGAAGGCGGTTCATTTATATCGGAAAACGAAAAGTTTAATCGGAAACAACAAACTCGAAAATATATTCGTGCATAAATAATATTGTACGAAAATAATCTGATTTCTACCGGAAAACCCGAAATTTACGATCCTCGATTTATATGAAAACACATGATTTTTAGTACTACGGAAACTTTGGAACGTGTGCAGCTCTGGTAGGTAGTCAGGTGGCAATGGTGGCGGAGTGAGGTTTTTACTATAACTATATTCTCGCGTGGGGGAAAAAAATCCGAGTAAAAATTTATTGATCTGCCACCGAACAATAGCCGTTGGTCCCAAAACTTTCGAACATGCAGTTGAATAGATAAAAGGCATAACCCGATGCGACATTTAAATTCGAGTGCAGGTGAAAGGGAATGAATAATCCGTCATTGACAACCTCATAGTGGAAGATTTTTTTTCCCATAATATTATACATTTAATTCGTCGGATTGCGTTAAACCATTGAATGGATTTGATTTTATTCTAATCCATTCTTTTATACATTATCACACGGGTGAAAAAAATTCTATGATGTGTGATAAATCACTTGCAACAAACACTTATCACACTGCGCGATGGAATTGTATGAAAAGTCTGACCATCGTTGTAATAATAATAATAATAATAATAATAATAATAATGATTTAAATTATATGATAATAATATATTTTATTATGAAGTACTTACACAACACCTACACGAATAATCCAATATTATATTATTCGCTTTAATTTCACGATTTGAATTTCAAATGGAATTGTGATTTTTGGTTTTATACGCGGTCGCAGCCAACCGTGTATTGTAATAATAATACTCATTGTTCATTTTTTAGATGGCATATACACGAGCAATCATCATGATGATAAATATGCAATTTAATTGAAATCGATATTAGACAAAAAGCCAAACATTCAAACAGTCCATTCTTAAAACTTCTATAACAGTTATACTCAAAACAATATAAATGTCATTTAAAATGATAAAGCTACCTATACAGTCAATTTGTATTCTTAGAAAAGAGTATTTACTTTTTTTATGTAGGTATTCTACTATTACACAACTATTCAGTTTTATTTTTTTTAAAACTGGACATTTTACTATTTAATTTAAAATTAAATTTTATATAAGCGTCCTCCTGTGTAGGTATTTTATAAGACTTATAATCAGGGCTGCGAATTTAATGCATTTGCATGTTTTTTTTGCTACACTGTATAATACGATGGATTCGGCCAAAATATGTTTTGACTTATTTATAGTTCAAATACGCAATCTTATTTTGCATATTTTTGCATATTTCATGAGTTAGGCCCTAACCCATGAAATAGTTAGTGCATATAATTGCATGTTTTAATGATTTTTTTGTATAAATGCTTTTCTTTTGTAATATTTACATTTTTTCGGTCAATCTGTTCTAAATTGACATTAAAATATTAAATATATTAATTGTATAAAGTATAACTTGTATAGTTTCATGGAAACTATTTTATTTCTACTCGGATATTTAACGTGTATTATTGACTTTTGTACTATTGAAGTCGAGATTAAACAGCTCTCAACAAAAACAAAAGATTTCAAATGATGTATATTATTTCAAAAATATGAAGTGTCAAAAAAATGTACATAGGTTTGGATATACTAGAAGATTTAACCAGTAGCGACATGACGTATTTCAAGTTTGCCCCAATAACTTCGTCAGATGTAGAACGCTCCTTTTCTTTATATAAAACTTTGTTGGCACTAAACAGGAGGTCATTCAAGTTTGAAAATCTAAAGAAATTATTGATTGTACAATACAATAACCACTTTAAAGGTAAAATATATAATTTTAAGTAGAAACATATAAGCTATTCCAAGCATAATATTTCTTTTATAAATCTTTTATACCAGGAAGATCAAGACTAGTCAAGCCCAAAAGTAATATACTCATATCAATCATATCAGTAAATAACAATACTAATATTTAATCTACAACTAATAAAAAAATATAATGAAAAAAATTATTGCATTATATGCATGCATATTTAATAGTTTTTAAGTGCATTAAATTCATAGCCTTGCTTATAATACTTGGTATTTAAATTATACTTGTTTATATTTCAAATACATTTTGAAAGAATATTTGAAATATATACTTATTGATTTTATACTAAAAATACATGAAAATAAAAATAATAAGTTTTCTCTTAGCGTTATACAGCGCCACCATCTTTAACCCACTAAATGTTGATGGCACAAACATAACAAAATTTATTTGAAAATATATTTTAACCTTAAAGGTTATTATAACTTCCAAGGTAATGTAGACTAATTACTAAATGCCTATATCATTTAAAATAAAAATAAAAATTTGATATTTCACGCTTTATTGTTCACTAACCAAAATGTTCATATCTATATTATTATGCATACGAAATACGAGTATCGAATAAAATATGATATAATATTAATATTAATATTTTCGTTACAGCTATATTATACTATAATTTATAGCATTTAATCAATAATTATTATTGTAAATTGTAAATAGTCATACCTACGCTTATATTGTTAAAGCGTGCGTAATTCACATTATCGTCAAAAATATTTAACTGTGTGTCTGCATGATTTGTCTCAATAATATAATATCATCATTAAAATGTGCACTGTAGAGCAGGCTTCGGATCCAGATTATTTATTAGGGGGGGGGGGGAGCATTTAATATTGTGGACATAATTCAATATATGCAATTAAATAATAATACAATATAAAGTACTTTCAACTAAAAATAAAAAAAAAACAAAGTAGGAACTTTGAAAAGATCACTCATTATTTAAGAACAACAATTAGTAAAAACAATTGAAGGAATATTAATATAATAATTTAATTCCATGCCCTTTCCTTGTATCTGCACCTGCTATAAAGCGAATTCATGATGGCGAACTTATACTATAATATTAACACTATTTCGTACAGGAAACTGATTGATTTTACCTTCGAGACCATTGCGTCTACCCCATCCGATGACTGTGCAGCTGATGTTTGCTTTCAGAACCATGTTTGGCGGCGGTAAACACACCGGAAGTAAAAACTCGTGGAATGTTAACTTTTCGCTGAGCTGAAAAAAAACGCCGGTTTGAACGTTACATTATTGCATAACATTTTTTATTGTCAAACCACGTAGGTACTTATAAACATGTCGGTCATCTACGGACCATATTTCGTTTTAGAATATACCTAGACAGTTTTAATAGAGATGGCTGCCACATATATATACATAATGTACCAATACATATTTACACACCGTTTGGTTCTCGTACACTCACTCATCCACTGACTTGATAATCCTCTAAACACCTAGCTCCTGTTCATAGGCAGAAATCCATTACAATTTTAGGGGGGAGGGGGCGCTTACATTTTTAACATCTATGTGAGCGTGGAGGTGGGACTTCGATCCCAAACAACGAAAAAGTTTCCCGTTTTGGGGAATGATTTATTTGGGGGGATTAAGCCCCCCCACCGATGTATCACCATATTATGCTTCTGATAATACCTGCGTAGGTTAGTCTATATGATACTGTTCAATACCTATAATGGAAATCAGTTATTTAACTAATTGCGAGATAGTTACATAAATTAACTATAATCTAATATTATATAGAAATTATTTCCCAAACCGTATTTTAAAAATATTAAACAGTATTATTATTGATGATGTCAAACACCATCACAACATTGTGTGTTCACACATAGAAAAGAATCTGTTGAAATAATCGAGGCGAAATGATCGATTTTATGGCCTTCCATGAAACTTCACGGTAATATTGTACCACATATATTATTATTATGTTATTGTCTGTGATCAATATAATATTATTGTCGACATTGGCGGCACTTATGGCTCTAATTGTTAGGTAGGTGACCTATGATTTCCGTTGTAGCCCCGTCGGTGAAAACCATAACAATGTTGCATTACGATGTAGGTAATATATTATATTCATATAGGTATACCTTGAAAAGTGCGATATCGTGATCGTGCTGAACGGGCCCGTTGTTGTACATCTCGTGTCTGATGATTTTTTCCACTTTCACTTTTCGTCCGAAAAATGAATGAGAATGTCTCCTCGTCATTCCCAGTTGTATGGTCCATTCTGATAGGTCACCCAATATTTTCCTCCTAAAAAAGCACGTGGACCGATCACCATGATGACACCATGTACCACCGTGATTTTATTATTCCGTAATTTACATTGTAGGAAAAACATGTGTGATATAATTATTATATTGTAATGTTTTTACCCTCCAGTGCAATGAGCCGCCGTCAGCACCCACTGTTCGGATATCAACACTCCGGCGCAGTAGAATATCTCATCCGGGCCGCCGAGGATTGCGGCCAAAAATGGCCAGTCGCCGGGCAGTGATGGTCTGCCGCCCACGATCCTCTTATTCATAGTTTGCGGTCTCCGTCTGACACCGCACTCTGCGATAATCACAAAAATTTACAAGACGTGTGTCGTTTTGATGGAGAATAAGAAAGTTGATCGGCCAACTCGATAGGTACTCTATTTTGAGAGTTCTTGGAGCGGTGGTGGGGGAAGAGTAGGATATATTTTAACTGTCGGTGTTACTATTATAATACCGTGGCTAATCTCGTATAATACATTGTATAGATCGTGGAGATAAAAGATTCAGATTTTATAAAAAATGTAAAAATAAAACTAAAACATAAATCGCTTAATATTTTTCGAAAACTACCATATATCTATAATACATTTTTACAAGTAAAAAATGTGCTTGTCATCTCAATGAAACCATTTAAATATTTGGGTTATTGTTTTTATTGCAGCTAAGCGCAAAACAACACTGGTAGTGAAAATGCGTCGGAAATAATATCTTTGTTCGAAAAATACGTAACAGAATTAAATTTGTAAGAATATAAAATGAATCATTAATCAGCAAATTAGAGTTAGATTGAATTAATTGGATAATCCGTGAAATCCGGATATGCCCACCACTAATATCTACCTCTGTTCTGGAATTATATATTATACTGTTTCTCTCAAAACGCAATTTACATAGTATAAAAGTCACATAAACACGAATAAGTTTTTAGTATACCTAACGTATACAAGGCGAATCACACCCTTCTTTATTCTTTAGTAATGTAAGTATTTATTCAAATTCTGATTTTAGAATTTTCAAATCTATTTAAAGACTGCATTTTCAAATGTTTAGATTTTTTTATACTATCTAAGGAATATTTCGTAATGATACCTATAATTTATAAACCTCTGTGCTTCTATTAAACCACAGTTTTTTGTAAATTATTGTTAATCAGATAATTTTTTTTGAACATGTTTACTGTTCTAAAATCTAAATACAATTTAAAACGAATAATTTCTGATAATAGTTTTACATAAAATATAAAATAGATGTAATATTTCAAGTAGTGGGTATAATACTTGGCCATTTTTCCCAAATTATAAAATTGTAAATAATTAGTTTTCATTTTCATAATTTTAAAATCATCATATCCCAAGTATTCATTGAAGTTAATAACTTATAAATTAAGTATTTGTTAGAATTTTAATTTATTTACATAAACATTTTCAAAGAAATCAATGTATACTTAATAAATAATACTATACGTATAACAGCGGTTTTCATTTGGCAAAAATCTAAGTGCTTACCAGAAAATATGATATTACATAAATATTAAAAAAATCTAAATTTGAATAAATGTATTAATTAAGGAAAAATAGTCGTGAGCAAGCTTAGAGATCACACTGCAGTACGACTAATCTAATAAGGAAGACCCCCGTCGTTATTATTATTTATTATATCGATGTTTTTTTGCAAATGTACCTATTCTACTTAAATGGTGTTTTCCATGAAATTGTAAAAAATTAAATCAAATGAAAAAAAGAAACTTACCAAAATTGGTACACAAGAGACTTATAGACGGGTACAAGTACGAATCCGGACAGTATCGGATTTCTCTGTAAACGGTCATTTTGTTTTCGTCGTAGTATTCTTCTGATTGGTTGTACTTAACAGAGGCCAAAAGTTTGTTGTTCTCACCGAGCATGCTTTTAGAAGATAGTCTGTAATTTATAATATAATATTGTCGATGAAAATACCGAGGTGTCAGTTGATATCCATTTTCGTGTGAATCAGGAACTGCGTTATCGCAAAAGCTATAATTTATATGCTACAAGCCGATATATAAAATATAAATACTATAATAGGTATGATTACAATTTACAATATTAATAATGTTACAAACGTATATGACATGTATATTGTATATATTATAATAATTAGTAGGGAACTTTTGCTTTTCATTCAAATTTCAATTAATACTAAATTATTAGTTTTTAACATTTTTAAATTTTTCTTTAAATATTTAAAGAACTTTTTACTGATCTATTGGGTGTATTATAACTTTTTTTGATATTGTGTTTTCATTTTTAAATTTTTACTACTGATATATTTATTGACTGATTATGATTTTTTTTTTATGTCCAATTGTCGCCACGCCAAAACGGCCACATCCAAATGGCTACAACCATTCATAGACCGAATTTTATATGTACCAGGTACCTACGATATACATCGGTAAATCCAAATGTCTATAAATATCAATATTGTATACTAAATGGCGATATTACTTTTGTCGGATCAACCGGAGTGGTGGACTGACCGAGGGCTGACACGACAGGGGTCTACTGTACCTAATATTATTGTAGAGAAATACTGAAAAATCGATATGCCTTATATATTATGCATATTATTTTAATATAGTAGTGGGGCATGTCGAAGTTGTATGCGATTTACGTAATCGATATACAACGTGTGTGGGGTGGTGGGATGGGCGAAATCATATAGATATTACTTGTATCCAAGAATGTTGCAAATTATGGTGGCCGACAGGTCTGAATCCCAACTCTGAATGCACGCGGGTCGCCACGACGTCGTGTTCGGCGAATAAAGCTCCAGCATCCCTTCACCTCGCACTCCCATCTCGCCACTAAGTCGCACTGTATAATAATATACACACACACATAGGATCAGTCTTGTAAAGTATTCGAATCAATGTATTCAAATAAAAATATTCAAATACTTTTTTATTACTCGAATACAATTGTAAATACTTTTTGAAAAAAATTATTCGAATACTTATTCTGAACAATTTTTTTGTGTTTTTTCATTCATGAAAAATATTTATTTTGAACTCGAAAAACGTGACAAAACAAATTTTTCTATTAAACATTTGCACATTATAAGTTATTTACAATTTTTAGTTTTTCTTTTTGAATGAAATATATAGTTGACCCACGCTAATATCCAACCATTCAAAAACTGAAAATATATATTCTAATAGTGTTCAGAACATATATTTTTTTAATGTGTTCGAAACGTATTCGAAATACTCAACTCATTTATTTGAATGCGTATTCCGAATACAAAATGAAAGTATTCTTTACACGACTGCATAGGGTACATACATATTATACATTATACATACGAGAAAATGCGTTTTCTCGTTTTCGTGACATTTCAAAATATTACGCGTGTGATTGTGTGTTTATGTTTTTTTTCTCCCGAGGCAAGAAATATTATTTAAAATGATAATTTACCGCAATTCCGTTCGTCTTGTCCCCATTCGCAATCCGACACGCCGTTGCAAATGTGCTCTACAGCTATACATTTTCCAGCTCCGCAAAACAATTGATCTGTAAAAAATACCACGAATGACGAAAATGAGTTAGGTGTACATTATCTAGTGGATAACGTCTTTTTTTTTTCTATTAAAGTTTCACCTGTTGAATGTGACACATAATCCGTCCAAAGGCAACAAAATCAATCAATATAACACGCTACTGAATGTCAATATTAAAAACGAAAAGTTTGTTTAAATACAATTTGTGTAGACTGTATGTGCATATTAAAACTTAACATCAAGTTTGCACGAAAAGCAAAGTATGGTTTTTATGTAAACAATAATATTATAATATTGTAAAAGTTTTATTATAATAATATGATTTCCGTTGATGGCCGATAAAATATATTGGAATTTAAATTTGGTTTGTGTTGATAACGCTTTTATAATTTCATATTATAATCTTCAGTGCCACGTATATAGAACGTTTTAATTATAAAATATATTATATTCGTTTGGAATCTTATTTTCTTATTACCTATTTTGAATGAAAGTCTTGTTCGAAGACTATGTTGTATGTTATTTCGTATCTGAGGTTATAACGATTATAATAGTAATAAATCTATTGAAAATTAAAAACATATTAATATAATATTGCACATACCCATCGGCATTAAATGTAAGAATTATGTTCACGTGTTGAGTAAATATTGTTAAAAATATTGTTTAAAAAATTAAAAATCCTTAGTCACAGTTTTTTTTATTAGCATTTAAAGTTCAAAAATTGACAAAATATGGAAAAATCACAAAAATTAGCAAATTATTTTAAGTTAGGAATTCGTAAAAATTATTCTTTTCAAATCTAAGATGTTAAAATGTAATACAAGATTCCTTATAAGATTATCTACGTTTATCAAAAAAAAAAAAAAAAATGTCTATAAGAAAGTCAAATTAAATTTTTATGAGAAATTTAAAATTAAAATTTTTACAACATTGGATTCACTCGATTTCCCATGTAGCGATTTACTTATTTTGTTGTAATTTAAAAACAAATAACTGTAAATACATGACAATTTCACTGAATGTTTATTTTACCAATTCTTATACTTGATAAAATTTTCAAAATATTTTGACTTGTCTTGAGCTGTTTACGGACAATTTCATATTTCAATTTTTTTATTTTTGTTTTCTATGAATATCAATAAAGTTTTATTAGGATAAGAATGGAAAATTTAAAACTAGATTCCACGTAAGTAGTGAATTCTGTTACTAAAAAATCTAAATATATATAAGCACAGTTTATTTTTATAGTCATTTTAAGTTCAAATTTGGACGAAATTACATATTAAAAACCTTAGAATAACTATTATAGTTATTTTGTTGTGATTGTATAATATTGTATTATTCGTGGGTACTTGAAACTTCTAAAGTATACTATTATATATCTATGATAGTATCAAGGTTTGTTGTTGATGTATAACCCATTATAAGTACCCAATGGATATTGAGACATGATTAATTTGGAATTTATTATAGGTCAATTTTTTTGTAATACCATAGATATAAGTAGGTATAATATGTCTTATACCTAGACTGACATACTGTCTCCGCTCAGAGTTTTTCTTATACAATGATATTAAATCTTTGAATTCAAATTGAATACCATCCATTATACAGTGACCCACTTGTAACCTACTGTACAGCAGAGTGACATCCACTTGCCCACCTTTTTATATTTAAATCCAAAAAAATGATAACAACACAATTTAATGGTAAGTACTTTGTAAACGCTAATAATTATTGTATTCATACACAATAATATCAGGCTCAGAATTAAATTCAGAAGCACACGTAGGTATATGCACGTGTGAATGTATATTATAATATACATATAATATGATATGATAATATACTTAGTCTGTGCATAAAGTAATCAAAGAGGCGATTCGGGATTTCATAATACATGTATAGAAAGGGATAATTTGAACAATACTCACATTGATGATGTCAACCCTTTGCTCATAGTATTTTATAGGTAGTATAGGTACGTGAACGACTTATGCTATGATATTATATTATGTCCCTAATAAAATGGTTGTGAGAAATCATTCAATCACAAATAATAATTATTAAGGATACTTCCGTAAATAATCACAAATTATTAAATATAATAGTGCTGCTGTTTTTAATTTAGGCGTTCAGGCAGTCATCAAGTCGAGCGACGGAAATCCTAGTTAGCTACCTTCGTGTCATAATTATAATAATATAATATAATATTCAATTGACCAAGATACACAGTCATGAAGTATTAAAAATTAAGTATGCGCATACCGAATTCATACGGTGTTAGTTTTTAATAATATTATGCATAATTCAATTTATATTTACTATTTATATCCACATTTTATATATTATAGCGAATAAATGAATAAAACAGTCGAACGATATAAAAGATGCCGGTGCACCTCCATGGAGGCAGATGGTACTTAGGTATATTCTTCAATTCACAAGTTTTTATCCGTGAAATAGAATCGTATCATCCCTATAGTGTGTGTATTATGTATGTATAATATGTATATATATTATATATTCTCCCAGGACGGTAAATGCGATATACGTTCGCGATGTGCCTTTTTATCTCGTCTCCGTTGCCGTCAAAATAAATTTACACCATTACAACTGATTATTTAAATATTTAATATAATATAATATGTACGTAAATCAATGTGTCTATAATAGCAACGATAATATTTTATAATATAATACCATAATATTTTAATACTTCAACTGCAACAATCGTACACGTTTTGTTTAATATTGTGTTTGTTTATAATTGGATGCGCAGGAAGACATATTTAGCACCAAAACGACGTAAGAACAAAATAAATAGTAGGTATATCGGTACAAGAGCGCCAAAACCCCAGATACCTGCTTACCAGTATGTTTCATTCCAGATATTGTATTTAGAACTATAATGTTAAAAAATGTCAAACGTTTAATCTAAAATATATCTACAAAGTAAAATGTACCGACCTATTATCTGATTATAGAGCGTCAGAGTTTTTGTGTCGTAACGTTTTGTTGTAAGTGCCTACTTACGGAGTAACTTAGGTAACTTTTGCGTATCTATCCCGTAATGAAAATTAATTTAACAAAACAATTACTAATGAACACGTTTTATGCATTTTAAATATTTTATAATGAACAAAAATATAGAATTTTACGAGTATACTATATAAAATATATTACAGATTATTGGCACCTTTGAATATTTTGAAATATAAAGCACGTACTTATACTTGTATAAGCTATAGCTACATATTTTATGAGTTGCTGCAGATTCAACTGTTTGAAATATTATTATTTTAAGACTTATATAGTTGAAAAAGATTAGTGAAATAATAATCCGATTGACGATATTGAAATTCGAGATTTCAAACTTATATTAATTTCACTATTAACCATACCTAGCCTATATTATAATTTATAGCTATAATAATATTATACCGAGATAGGTAAGTACATGTGTAAAACATTCATACATTCGTACTTATCTATTATTTCATATTCGTAATATTCGTTTTAACTGTCCAATATAAATCAAAAGTGCAAATCTAAATAAAATTGAACGCCGAATCCATTGTGTTAAATCATCTGTGGTTTTGTTTCATCCGATTCGTCACAATTGATCACACACTTTCGTAACACATTACACCTGCATTTAATAAAGCCGTCAGGCAAACGGCCAATGCAGATTGATTTGATTCGATTCGGGTTTTGCGTTTCAAAGGCGACATGGGGGTGCATAATAATATTAGATTGTGCTCCTCTCACTGATTACTAGACTACTGACTACTGAGGAATTTATGCAACTACGCGAAACAATAATTCCGCGCATTATTAATATTTTTTTTTTTTCCCTTTGTATTTATCGACTAGTCTGTGTTTGCGATTATAATATTATTTTAAATTTGATAGGTACTGCAACATCGCGCGCGCTAATTGGGTTGGTATGTGTAATAATAATATATATAGCTCGAAATATCTGAAAATTTCTCCGAAAACCTGCAAGAGGTTGAAACTTTGTAGCCGCAGACGAATTGTTAAAGTTTAGCATATATTTTATAGTGAACTGACGGATAATAACCTTAACCAACCCGCGTGTTTATAAAATATTAATAATCGAGCTGTAAAAAAACTTCTGATGACGTTTAATGATTTTTCCCGCGGAGAAAATAACTTTTAGTTTTCCGATGTCAATATTATACTATTATATTATTTGTTTTATCAAAACTTATAAATCGAAAAATTAACTTTTGAAGTCTGATAAATAACACAAAGCCTTACATAATGTAATTTAATCATTTTACAGCTTTACACGAGTATTGTGTAATATAATGTTAAAATTTGAGGCATTTTCATTGTTTCATTTATTCATTTTTTTGAGTATTTAATAATGTATATTTTATTATAATCAATAAACATTATATTTAATTCAAACTCCTTAAACAGGTCTAATAACTATATAATATAATATATGAGAGGAGTATCAAAACGGGAGGTAACTTTTTTAAGCGTTTCACTCAATTTTATTGCACTTATCGATATGCACATTTTTCCAAATGTGGGCATTTAAACTTGTTAAAAAGTTTAATTTTTTAACTTTTTTACTTTACTAGTTAATTATTTTTGTTTTTAACTGTAATATTATCTTATTCAGTTAACGTTTTATTGATGTAG
>NC_042494.1:24324168-24358261 GCF_005508785.2 Acyrthosiphon pisum
TCAAATTCTTGGTAAATGTCTGCTTACTTATCAGGGCAGTTTATGACTTAAAAATATTATATCTAAAAAATAATTATTTTTTTTTAACTGATTTAAGTTAATTTTATGTTCTATCCTAACTTTAAACTTATCTAGTTAATTTTTTTTTTTACTTTTACCTTTTAACTGAAAGCAATTTAATTGAATGATCTGAACTCGCCACAGTTAAATATTTCCATTAACTTACCAGCCATTGAATTTTTTGATAATAATATTAAAGAATAGAATGAAATAACAATGGCTTTTATATATACCTATAATAGGCAACTGACTATGACGTATTTCTTCATGTTCCATTCAAAAATATAATACATTTTTAAAATTCCTAATATATACGTTGGGTTAGGATTATTTTGAACGGTTGTGTACTATATGATACAATTATATGTATCACCGCAATTATTATAGTATACTGCAATTTTGATACAACTCGCGTATAGCTTAATAATAATATATAATATAACATAACATATTTAATCCCTTATTATACATATTATATACATTCCATTCCATTCCATATCATCCCATCAGCGCTCTAATAACAACGTATTCACCGTAATTTATTTTTGTTATTTAGACCACTTCTTGCAACATGATAATATTATATTTATGTATATGCGTAGGAACAACCACGCATCTATCGAACAGTTGTATATGCTTAGTGCTTACAAGCTAAATAATAATACACTAAGGATATAATGTTCATATGCGTTTAACGAGATGTACTTATGTATTGCAAACAATAATAATATTCAAATAGCGTTCGTGTTAAATATATTTAGTATAATATATTATTGTGTTTAAACATTGTTTTCACACTCTACTTAATCGCTACTACTCAACAGAACAATACACACACTTCAGAGGTGTGAGTAAATCACCTGCCTAAAACACCGCGCGTATTGATTTCATATTATTGAAAATTATTTTATTTTATATAATAATATAGACGATTATATCAATAAATAGTAAATTATTTTGTAAGGCAAACGGCCACCGATGAAAAGGAGAAGGTTGTGTACATATTATACATAATTTCAAATATACCTACTTGTATAATATTATCCACAATTTTAGCACCCCCGCCATTTTTATGTTAATAATTGCCCTTATAATGTACGGCTGTTATATTCCGGAGAAAATATTTAAAAAATAGTTTCATATTATGTTGTTGTAATATTCCCGTAATACTTACGTTTAATAAAACAATGTTATGATACAGTTATTTAGTTGTATACCTATATATTATAACTCCATAAAATATTTACTCATTTTTGAATTATCACTTGAATAACAATGGACATAGATGATATTGTGCGTCACAGTGTTCGCAAATAACACCGTGTACAATATGCTCTGAATTCGAAAGAAATACCTAGGTGTATTTACAAAATATAAATTATTTAATTAAAACATGACGTGCATTTTTTAATAATACTTTAGTCGCTCGATTTACACGCGAAAATAATATTAACTTGAATAATTTGTCGGTTGCAGTGGGAAAGGCATAACTATGTACCTATGTAGGTGCTCCAGGAATTTATCACTTGGAATTGGTGACGTTCTTTCAACTAGGAATCTACGAGTTTTTTTCATTAAATCAATGGACAAAGATCACATAATACATAATATATTATTACTATATGCATTATACATTATACAATGTAAACTATTTAGGAATGTGATAATATGACACTACGTCCACGTGAACAGGTGAACTGCGAGTCCTGTAGATATCAATTTAAATACATGGAAGTGTTATATTATTTTACATACTATCGAATTTAACATAATTTATAAAAAATATTTTAACCGAAGGTATAATTTTTTTCTCAGTTGGTAGGTATAATTTATGTTAAAATAGTCTGATAATAATTGAACATTGAATGTTAACATAATATGAATTGTAAGTATTGATATTGTTACCGGATTACCGGAATCACTCACTCATCTAAACGTAAGGGTACGGTCAGACTATATCCGAAATCGTCCAAATTCTCGGATCAAACGTAGTACAATATTATATTAATAACATACATTCTGAGATAGCTGAGCGAAAAAATGAAAAATATTCTAAATCCCTAATAAAGCACTGCTGTATTATTCACATTTCGTCACCCAAGTCACTAAAGTCACACAAGACACTTAAAATATCTTAGAGTTACCTAACCTAGATAAAAAAAATTGACTTGAAACCCTCACATTTCTTCAATTTAAGTTATCGGCAATTTAAAAACATGCTCTATCCCCATGCCCATAGTAAATCAGCAAACCACTCTAAAACAAATTTGTCTTCCCTTATTAATTTATTATTACTATGCGGCGCCCGTTTGGGGTAATAATTGTGCAAAAACATAATAATATTATTATTATATAAATAAAATTCAAGTAGGTATTCCAACTTTTCCAATCAAAAATACTAAAGTAATATTTTGAAATGCTCCCTGCTATAGGTCGGGGATGGGCAACTCAAAGTAACTAGCGGGCCACTTTTAAGTAGGTACTTTAAAATCTAGCGGGCCGTAATGCATAGAAGAAAGCAAAAAAAAAAAACAAATTTACTAACATTTATTTTTTACGCTTTTTAGCGGATATTTTTAAAATAATTACTACAAAACATGAAAATAAGGTACCTAATTTGAAAATGTAGCGCGGGCCAGATAAAAAAGGTACGCGGGCCGCCAGTTGCCCATCCCTGCGATAGGTAGCTGTTATGTACGGGACGAAGAAAATAAGCAATTTACGCACATATTTATAGCGCGAAATAGGTACTATGAAGGTACCGTACCTACTACCTAGTAGGCGGTTGGCAAAGAAATAAGCCTACGTCCTTTTATCAACTAACGTGGACGCCTCAGTTATTATGATGTTCCCATAGAATAAGAACAATAGTCAATAATGGATACTAATATAATATAATATTATTATAATAGGTATGTAGATACAAATTATATACTACTATGTACATTAAAATAGGTAGGTATTATATTATAATAGAGTAAAAAAAGACATTGTTAATCTGCAGTGGGTAATAATTATTTCTATTATATGACTGTTTTTTTTATTAAAACCTGCCTAGGTACAGCTATTAAATCTTATAATTAGGTATTTCCTTATTTATTAATATTTATTACCTTACCTACCTATAAATATAAACCTGATATATTATAATTAATATGATATTGTTATTCCTATCTTTATTATCATAATGTTAATTAATTGTTTTTATAATTATTAGCTATTGAAAATGCTCACTGATTTTGGATGACTAGAAACTCAGTAAGACTTAAAAATTAAAATAAATTAGGTTTTGGTTATTATTGTATTCAGTATTATATCATTGATTATACATAGTATGTATAATCAATGATTATTTCTATTTTAATAATTTAGTATTATATAATTACAATAATTTACTATGTTGAAACAAGATCGGTGTTAATAAAATGTAGTATACAATTTATAACTGTCTTTTCTACTAAAAATTATCGTCCGGCCGTGATCGTCTAGTGGTTAGGACCTTGCGTTGTGGCCGCAATAACCCAGGTTCGAATCCTGGTCACGGCACAAAAATTTTTTGTTTTTTTTCTATTTCTTTTTTGAATAAATAAACATTAAAAATGCTTAGGTTTTCACTATATTTTTTAAAAATTAGAAAAACGGAATTTTTACACCAAACAAGTTTTTGACAAAAATCAATTCCCTTGTTTTCATCCGAAAAAAGATAATTGTAGATAATTGTAGATAGGTACTTCTTACTAAAACCCAATAATATAAAATATAATTATTATGTAAATTTTTTTTTTATCGAAATTTAATTTTAACGAAATTGATTATTTAAGCGAAGAATAAAGATTTTAATTATTTTGTCGCAATTCAGAAATATTAGTCTGGACTTATAATGTTTACGCATATTATTATTTATATTAATTATTATTATTTACCGTATCTCATATTATTTTATTATATTGAATTAAAATTTAACATAACCATTACTGTGACCTATAGTCGACTCCTAGGTACTATATACGGTAAAGCTGTTATCTACTTCCAAATTATTTTTATTTTCAATCGTTAATCATACAAAACTATGATATTTATTTTTTTTATTATTCTGGTGGAATCTATAGAGTGGCATTTATAAAATACTATTTTCGGACCATATTATACACGATGTTGCCATTCGATTACCGAGAAAATAAAATAGTATTGGTAAGTATTAGGTACATAAATCACTGTTCGGGGCAATAAATAATATAACATATTTTTGATATTGAAATTACACACACAGTTATTTTTACTAACGAAAAAAATACACGATGTTAGCGTTATATTGAAAACAAGAGCACGTCTCCGTAAAGGATCCACGGTCGTTTCCAGATACATATTTAGGAATATTTAATGGGGCGTGTCAGAGGCTAAAACTATTTCAGTATTATAAAATCATAAAACATCTTACAGAATGAATATAAAATAAACAAATTTAAATATTTATTACAACACTTAGAAAACCATTATATCGTGAATTATATAATTTTCAAAAAAATGTACTCACCTTCACAGATATTCTGTTTTTGACAATAATATTCAAATATTTTTAATGTGTTGTAACATTTTTGGTGAGGAAGTTGTCAAAGTGGTGGAGGGACAGTTGTAGTTTGAACGAGGTTGAAAACCTCATCCCCACTGCAAATAGGTACGCCACTGGCCACATAATAATATAATATGCCATAACGTGTCCGCAAAAACAGGGTACCTACGCTGTATAATTAAATTATCCGTATATATCACTCGGTACCCTATACATATTTTTGAATTCTGTTTGCGGTGCACGAAACTAGACCATTGGATCATCAATCTCCCGCAGACAGAATATTCTAAAATATAGGGCACTGAGTAATATGTAGGCAATTGGGTGAGTGTACCCAGTTTTCGCCGACACATAATATACGGCAAAGGTATTTTATTAAAAGCCGCCGCCGCGGTGGTCGATTATGTGACTTCTAAAAGGCCTTGATCGATTCCGGCGGGTCATTATTACAGATTATAATATTATTATTATCGATACAGCGATGTTCGTGTAAATTAATGTTTTACCTATAATATTATTATTATATCGTAACATCGAGTGTGTTCGTATATATATCGAGACGATAACGGAGCCGCGTGGTTGCAGCTTCCGTGCCGCGCAGACGAAATCACCCCGAAAAGGAAGTGTTGATATAATAAATCAATTTTCCCGTTAATTTTGTACACCTATATACATACGCACGCGAGTATAGGTTTTAAGCGGATATTACGCTGCGTTCGTACGATATGTATTATAATATTATAATAATATATGGCCGATGGCGCCGCGGTGGACTTAAAAATGGTCTGCACATTCCAGAGTTGTGACTATTGTGAGTATACACATAATATAATATTACCAGCTGCGAATCATCTTTCTTATAATAGCGGCCATCGTCCGAATCGATTATTGCGTGTACGATCAACATTTTTCCAAACAAATCCTCCCCACCCTCCATATACAAAATTGGTGCTTCAACCCCTCATCTCAAAATCACTCGTAAAGTGTACTGTGACCCTATAATGTGCAGTAGACACACACCCTTAACAATAGTAAATTGTTGTAGCCGTAAATTTGCCGTTTGGTCGAAACGCCAACATGCATCACATAATATTATATTCTAATAATCGTACACATCGCAAACACCGTCGAGGGGTGGCTGCAGAATTAGGAAAGATCACCGTAAAAAATTCAGCGGCAGTCGCCTCTTGAACGTCACTCTGTGTCCACCACCAGCCACAAGGGTGAGTATATGAATAGCGCATTATCCTATCTGTACCTACATAGAATAGTGTCCTTTATGGGGGGTTTTTTTTTTACCCACCGTATACTGTTTTTACTTTTTCGCTTTTCATTTTTCACGCCGAACCCGTCCCTAAAACCGTTTCCGGCGTATATTAAACGTATATTTAAGCGAAAAGGAATTATGGAGATGATGGTTATTTTTATCTACACGTTTTAGATATAACCTAACCTTTACCGCGCGTATTTCGTATATTATACGCAAAACGCTGTAATATATTTCGTATTTATGTTACGATATTCTGGGTAATCCAGTTTTTGGGTAAAGTCGATATTAGGTACCCGGGTATAAGATCAATTTTATACCGTGCTATTGCACACGTAAGCAAAATATGCTACGACTGTAAATATCTTAACCGGCGATGTCCGGATAAAATATTATAATCATCATAATATTATTTTAAACTATTGACCAATATTTTAAGTAATGAACGATAATGAAAATATTTAATATTTACTAATGAAGAATATACTATTATAATTTATGTCAACATATTATGTAAATGCGCGCTGTGTATGGCATATGTTTAAAAACAAAATATACAAAAATTAAAAGGCATCACATAATTTTACTAATAAAGTATCTACCTAGGTACTAGAAATATTTCTAAATGACTAGGTAAATAAAAACATATATTTTATGAGGGTACCTCGACAAAATATCACCGGTAAAATATAGCGTGACCAAAATATCGCAACTAAAATATCGCGAAACCATTATATCGTAAAGAAATAATACTGCCGTACATTATTATCGCGTCTGTATATTGCATTTGACTTAATCTTATCTAATCGTATTCACCTTCTAGCTAGCAATTCATTCAAGTATACGGGTTTTTCATTTTATAATTTCTATTTAGTAATACTTTGTACTGTCACTGTGACCCTGTCACTGACGCTTTTACAGTTTCACACTTTTATACAGTTTCACAGAGTTTTTTTTTTATTTATTTTAATTTTAAATGGAGTTAATTTTTTTAAAAACTGCAAAAGGTCAAAATTTATTAGTTCATAATGGATATACTTTTACAAAAGAAAAAGATGGTGCTGATTCCAAGGTAAGATAAATAATATTACTGTTTATAACATTCTATGCTCGTATCTATAATAATAATAGTGGGCGCGCGGAATAACACGGCCGCCGTAATTAGTCGTCCGTCGTTTTCGAGCCGTGGTGGTCCGTGTTAGAATAATCTGTGTTGCCCGTTAATTATTAATAAAGACCGGATTTATATGCATTATTTATTATTTTCAGATTATTTGGAAGTGCAGTCAATATGCCAGTAAAAAATGCCGTGGAAGGTGTCATACACAATCAAATAACGTTGTTTTGGGACTCTGACAATCACACTCATTTACCAGAGGCATCCAGATTGGCTGCAATCCAATTTATCTCAGAAATAAAAGAAAATGCAACAACTTCTACTAGTACTTCAGCGTCGGTTTTAGCTTCAGCTTCAAAAGATTACCTCTTGAAATAATTTCTTATATTCCAAAAATTGACTCCCTAAAAAGAACAATTCAGCGAGTACGGAAGAAGGAATTTCCAACTTTACGCCCTAATTGTGTGGAAGAACTAACAATTCCTGATATATATCAAATAACAGATAAAAAAGAAAAATGTTTATATTTTGACTCTGGAAGTGAAAACATACGTGTTTTAGTATTTTGTACTGAGGATAATTTGAAAATATTAAAAAAATGTTCACAATTGTATGCGGATTGAACATTTAAATCTGCTCCGCCACTTTTTAATCAGTTTTTTGTAATTAACGGAAAATTAAATGACGGATCCATATTCCCATTGATATACAGTATAATGACTCACAGAACAGAACAAGCTTACGATATTTTGTTTAATTTTCTAGCTGATGAACTTGGAGAGTTCGAACCAGAGTCTATCATGACAGATTTCGAAATGGCTTCTAGAAAATCATATAGTAAGTGTTTTCCAACTACTAAACAACGCGGTTGCTACTTTCATCTAATGAAAGCTATTTGGAAAAAAATGCAAACAATTCCAGAAATGCAAAAGTTGTACAAGGAAAATATAATTTTCTCTTCGAAAATTCGTTATTTTGCTTCTCTGGATTTTATACCACCATCAGATGTTTGTGATGCTTATGAAAAAATATTAAAATTAGATTTTTTTGTTAAAAATAATCAAATTATTTTTCCTTTCCTAACATACTTTCAGGAGACTTGGATTGGTACTAAAAAACGAGGGCGAAGATATCCTCCGTTATTTCCTATACCTCTATGGAATGTTTATGAGGCAATACAAAGTGACTGGTATAAAACAAACAACATTTGTGAAGGATTTAACAACGGATTTGCTCATTTACTTTCTGCTCAACATCCTTAAATCTATAAATTTATAAATGGTTTGAGACGTCAACAAAATCTAACGGAAATTAAAATAAGTCAAAGTATAGTAGGAAAATACGCCAAATAAAAAGAACAAGACAGTCAGTTGGGTTGAACGAGTAAAGAACATAGGTAGTAGCAGATTATCATAATCGAGAGTTTGAAGATTATCTTCAAGGTATTTCATTGAATATATACTTCCATTAATTAATATACATATTTAATTTTTTTTTAATACTTATATCAATTTTATTAAATTATACATATTTTTATAATTTTTATCAATTCTACTATATGTTAATATAACAATATTATATGCTTGAAATGTATTATTTATCTATAATGAAATTACTGATATACCAAGTTTTCATATACCAATTGCGCTCTAGACATTTTAGGGTCGATATACCAATTGCGCTCTAAAAATTGTAGGCTCGATAGACCAATTGCGCTTAATACATTTTAGGGTCAATAGACAAATTGCACTCAAAACATTTTACAATATCTAAGGAAAAGTTATAAGTTAGTTATATTTTTTTATGCGAGTATTTATACATAATATAATATAAATATGTATTATAACCAGTCACTCTAAACAGTAATCAATTGATCAATAATTAATATGTTTTAAATTTTCAAGCATTTAGTGTGTTTATGTTGATGATTTCTAAATCTGAAGATAGCCGCCAGGTGGCAAATTTGAACACAAGCGCAATTGGTATATTGACCCTAAAATACAAATTTTGTTTTGGCGCAATTGGTCCATGCCCAGGTCCAACCCGTGGAGGTGCAAAACGATGATTTACGGAGGAAATTGTTGTTTATAAATGGTTGCCATTGGTTATAGGAGAAATAATTTGTATTTATTATTTTATTGGTTACCATTGGTTAATCGGGCAGATCAGGTGCAAGGATGCACGAAATTTGTGCACATTTTTTAGGTACATTGTCTGCGATCTGACGTATCTAGTCGGATTGTCTATCAGGGAAGCTGAAATACACCCAAAAAGAATTGAACAATCACATTTTTTTTTAGAATTTATAATTATTTTACGGTGAACGAAGTGCACAGATCAGCTAGTTTCTTATACACAGCAATACATGAAGTAAAAAAAAACTATCTATTTAGAATATTTTTAAAAATATATTTTATTCATAATATAATTATTCATATTATATAGTGTGTATAAGTGTATTATTAATACAGAATGTTCAGGTGGGTATCGTTGTAGACTATATTAAAATAAACATCAATTTCGCCGTTATCGCACGGTCTATATCTTGAATCATATTTGGCTAAAGTAAGGAAAATAAATATAACCAAACAGTTTCTTCTCTGAACGTCAGACGTAACCCTGCAGCAAGCTAAGCTTGGGTAAACTCAAGCTTACCCATGAGTATAATATAATAATATTATATCGAAATTATGCGCCAACCCGATTTAGCCCTTTAATTGCGTAGTACGCACACCGGATTGAAAGCGACTTAAATCGATAAAAAAAAAGAAAATTTTGTGAATGAAGTATAATATTATAATATTTACCAGTATACAATATATTATAGCTATGACCTATAGTAGTAGTATAGTGTAATGTCATCGATGATGATATTAATGTAGTGCCGGGTAAAGTAAGATTGTTTAGTTGTTAAAAAAATTGTGTAACGCCGTTTTTGTTGGGCATTAATCGTTTCGGACGTTTTTGATACATTGTCATAATATATAGTAAAAATTAATATAATCTATTGAAAGTTTGTATTATAATGATTTCAAAATTAAGAAACTGCACTCTCACCGCTTAAATCTGAAAAATACCTATGTGGACTATATTATGAATAAAGAACAGTATATATTAAGTATATCTAATAGGTGCATACAGGTATAAGTACAGAATTTTGGACGTTGACATGTCGGACACTAATGTAATATATATTATGTTATTAATAAAATTATTATATAATATAATATATCGCCACGCTTTTCGCTCATCACTGCAAAAACAGTTGGTGTTCTATACTAATATTATTTGTTTTACATCAAGTTTAAGTTGTATAAGTTGGTTAAATGAGAAAATGGAAAATACTAATGTATTTTAAAAATCCAAATGTTTATCATTGATTTCAAATATAACACATCCATTACGACGAAATGTTTGACAACTATATAGATACTAAACAGCAAAGTAGTACCCACTTGCCCTCCTATTTTTTTTTTTAATGTTCTTTAATTTTTTTTTTTAATTTTGATTATTTTTAGGGTTAAATGAATGCTAAATATATAATATTGTTGAAGATATTTTGGGTTTACTTTACGTATTTTTTTTTTAATCAAGTAATTTATATATATATAACATTATTTATACTTAAACATTTAACAAAAGCTAATTGACATAATCAGGTACCTTTGTTATATTCTTATTCTTATAACAAAAATCGAATTTCTTAACAACGGTATTTAAGAACTGCCACGTTTTTTATGTCAATGAGACACTGAGTATCAACAACGGGTAATTTATCTATTCACGCTAACCAACGATACATAATATAGGTTAGCAAGCTCCCAAATACTTATTGTAATAATTAATTTACAGATTGTATTTAAAAAGAAAAAAGCATACTTTAATTTTTCTCCGTGTTTCTTTTAATTTTAATTCAAATAGTATATTTTAATTTTTTTAATAATAACACAATATTTATTGTTATATGTAGGTATATAGAGAGGAATTTAAAACTGTAGAAATATTCTAATAATTAGTATCTTACAAAATTAATCTTAACTCATCGAATTTTAATGATTGTTGATTTATCATTGCATTCGAAATTCAAATTAAAAACAATAATACAGTCTACACTACTATAACAATAATATTACTATCATGCTCCGAGTGTAGTAAAGTGAAATAAACCTATATTGCAGTTTTGTTTGTAAATCACATTTTATTACGCGGCCAATTTACAATCAAATGTGAATCTATAAGTAGTATAGTACTTCATGTGCACACGAAAGTTTCAGATCAATATAACCCAAATAAAAATCGTTTTCAATCTTGAAATGTTAACGCATTTTTACGTACATTCCCCAGAAGTTTTTTATATTGTTTTTGCCCTATTACTAGCGATTTCCTAAACAACTGAATGTAGAATTTGAAAATATGAACTCTTAAGACGATGATTTATTGTTAAAGTTTAAAAAAACTTTCACTGTATATGCTTCTAACAGTGTTCTCTGAAACAAATAAAGTTTAGATCATCTTAAAACCAATTGCTAACAGCGGTATCTTTGATCGGAAGCTTAAATGTCGATGATTGTCACAGCGAGTTCTGGATGATTACTATAAAATGGGTAAGAATTCAATTTATTCATTGACATAATATTGTGTACTGGCATGATAAAAATACAAAATAATATATCAGTTGTTTCGTTAAACATTTTATATTATTATGAAATTTTTTATACAACCCGCGTATATTATCACAAACTACAAAGCATATTTTTTAAGCACTAGAAACACTAAAAATCGTTAGCAATAAGAATTAAAATGTTGATACATTTATTTCGGTCAAGTATTATGGTATTATAATATTATATACACTTAATTGTTAATATAAGATATATATATATATATATATATATACAATTATTTACGGTGTTTAAGTGAATTCCGCGTGTTGAACATATAAAATATTATGTAATCGCGTATACCTACCTAAATAGGATTTATATTATTTTGTATTCCAAAACATGCGAGAGCCGATCGAGGTAGGTACACTCTATAATACCATATACGGAGTGTCGTTATATAGTATTATAATTACTATTATATGATTGTTTTTGGAACGCTAGAATCGCACAATTAGTTTGGTTGCAATAACTACCGAGTAGGTACTTATACACTTAAAATTCAATGATTAGTACGCACTTATTTATAACAATAAATTGTATTCTATACACGTATCGCCTATGACGTTATGCCTATAATAATATGATTAGGTACACCCACGGGCTACTCTATTTAAATAATGACCGAAGTGATACGCGATCCACACAACCACTGAAATCGTATATTATATTTTATAAATATTAATTGCGTATTGTAATAATTATTTTAAATAATGATATTGCGATGCAATGCATTTTATAGGCATGTACACGTGAAACGGAGAGACTTTGATGATATTTCCGGACAGTCTTCGTTTTCAATAATAATACACGTGAGTGTTAACACGATAAATCATATAATGCGTAAATCACAATATCAGATTCTCTGTCGCGTGTCTCATCTGTCATCAATCAACCGAATAATATTCGTTTCTCACGTTTATTTATTTTTTTTTATTCCCCCTCGGAACTTTCTACCTATTATACTATAGTATTATGGTACTATACACAATGTATCGCCCAATAGGACTCAGCCGCGGCGCGAAGAGAACTTACGAATGGAGGAGAAAGGGTTTAATTAAAATGTTTATTACTCATCAGTCATCGATATTATTATATATACGGGATTCAACGGGATTCGTCAAAACCCCGCCCGACTATATTATGTATCGTATAATATCGTAGAATAATGTATTAATAATAATGACAACATATACGTGTGAAATCGCTGCATAATATTATCGTACAATGCGTATAATTTTGTAAGAAATATTAATATTGAAGTATTGAACAAACCATGGGACAGACCGGGCACATCTCTTTAGACTAGAATGATTTGAATGACGGCGTAGGTAATAATAATATAATATTATAATCGATACTTCTGTTTCATGATAAGTAGTAATAAAATAATGTTCGTTACGGTTTATAATATTTTTTTGACGCGAAGTTCGTCACAATTATATATTGTAAAAATATAACACCAGCAATACATCTGCCCACTATGCGACTATTGCGCGTAGCCGTAATTCGTAAACATTGTTACGGTAACGCAAAAACAATAATGGTATTATACCTAGGTATAATAATACAAATATAAGAAGGTGGCTACAACGAGGCTCACGAGCTGTTTGTGGCTCTTAAATCACTTTCGCGTGGCTCTTGAACTAAGCTTAGACTAAAATTAATAGTTATAATTCCGTTAGAATCGTAAGATAGTGTTTTTATCGCCGTCGGTTTCGTTATCATTACAGTCGTTGTTATAGATCGGAACGGCGGTGATGGCGGTAATTTTTAGTATGTGTAGCCCAAATTGTGGGCCCATGTCCCAGAAGAAAAATACCCACTAACAAAATAGTGCGCTAAGAGACTTATTTCAATCTTTGGAAATACTTATGTATGTGAATCATTGTACACAACGCTTAAATAGTTAAACTAATCAAATCTAAATATAGTAGTCAATATTATGTGTGGTGTAAAAAAATAATTGATATCAAATTAAAAATGTGTCTTATTTTTATAAACATCGCTTCAGAATGTGGCTCGCCTCGGATTAGCTTTATTCATTTGCGGCTCCCAAAATATTAAGGTTAGTGGCCACCCCTGCTGAATATATTATACGATGAATAGTCTTAGCAGTTATCGTATTGTCGCGATGGATGATGCGATTCACGACGAAAATCTCGACGCACTGTTACAGAATTATTATAATTGTTTAATATTATTACGCTATATACCTACATAATAATATGGTCGATCGCACACAAGTCGGTGCGCGGTATAAAACGTCGGCTGACCGTGGCTAACCACCGACGACCATCGTCCATCGTGTTTGGTAGGTGCCCGTACACATCGGGACATTTGCCGGAACATTTGGCACGGGACAAATCGTACGTCGAGCTGAACGCACAACTACTCTGCCACTGTCCGTGACACGCGCCGGTCGTATAACCACGGTTACGACCATATTATATATATCTACGTATTTATGTGCGTACAAAACGACTTAGTTCAAACGACTATAATGTATATAGTTATATATCGGTGTACATGGTATAATATAGTCTATACATAAACTTAGGACTTGCGTAGGGGAGTGGTGTAATTTCATCGTCTCGGTCACCGGTGTTTGCGATTTGTGCGCGAAAAACTTTCGTCGGATTAATATATATTGATTCGTTTTTTTCCCTCGCCAAAACAGAATCTCACCGCTATTTCCTTATGTAGGTGCAGCGAGAAAACTTTACATTTATAATAAGTTTTCTTTCCGCTCGCATTGTCTTACGACTTACGAGTATCAGCGGCGTATATACCTGCTGCAGCTAATGAACTATATACCTATGTAATTTACGATATGTATACTGCCTATTGTAATATTTATATATATTATATAAATATTATAAATGTGCATATTTGTATATTTGATGTACCTACCTATGGTATAGTATACCTACATACTGTACAAAAAAAAAACATTTTTAAAACATGGAATTTGGAGAGAAAGTTGTTTACAATAAACTACGATAAGACTATAAATGTAATAATAATGTAGGCACTTAAATAAAGCGATCGATAATAATTAATTATCACCTATCGTAAAATATTGTTCCATTTAAATTAAATTTAAATTCAAATTTATTTATACGATGAGAACCTTCAATTTTCTTAAAATATTAGATCAGATTATAATCCAAGCGAAGAAACTTATTTTTTTCAATCTGACATCAAAACAAAGACTATCCAAGATAAACAAAAACAAAATTAAGTTTATGGACAATTATTTTGAGAGCCCTAACAAATATTTAATTCCTATTGAGGACCTAGTACCATAATAAGCTGCATGACTTCAAAGCGCAATGTATTCAACATTTTTTAACTAAAATTATTGTTTTATGGTACTTATAGCTTTAATTTTAGTGACAATATTTAATATGCAATGATGATGGAATAATTAATATATTTTTTAGTACACAATAAACATATTATTAATTGTGTATTAAATATTATTACTTTTGATTTAAATATTTGATTATTTCTGTTGTATTAGTGTGTTACAATATTACAATATTTAAATTGTATAGATAATATTAGTGTTAACAGTACTATATGGCGAATATAAAATATATGAAAACGGTGATTGAAACACAATGTATATCTGATGTTTGGTTAAAATAATTTTTAAAATGTAAATTGCTACTACGAGCTATTATAAGCTCGGTACGATGAGATGAAATAAATACAATTAGTTTCCAAACGGTCACACTCTATATTTAAGTCATATAAGCCTTCTTCAAATTATTCAATTATATTGATGTACGGTTATTAACGCTATGGATCTGTTAGTCTAAAATATCTTAGGTTTGGTATAGTAAATACATCTATAAACTATAAATACAACTATACCTAACCTAACCGTCCTATAGTGACCGTCTCGAGAAGAGGACTATACATAACTTAATGTACGATATGTCTACGGTTGCGAGATTTAGTAATCTCGAGAAAACTTTTTCAGGACAACAAATGGGAGATGAAAACATGATGTGAAGGAATGGTATTACTATCGTCTGCATACCAAATAACCACATGTTAAGATATTTTATGCCCACCTGAGATCTGGGGGCTGCTCTGATACTAGCCAAACGCTGAAGATAACAGCTCATGTAGGTCTTCGAGTGGGCTTTCCACGATGTATATTATTGTATCATATTATAGTTGTTCTTACTAAAATAAATTATGTGGCATAGGGGCAAGTCTTACGAAAGTGTTGCAACCCTATGTTGCAAATACGCAAAAAAAAAAAAAACTAAGAAGGTATACTACGATTTTGTTGGTCTGTAGATAAAACTATCAAATCATATTTTTTATACCAACATAAAAATCGTCGATGCATGGTTGCATGATACTTTTAGGTGTAATGATGGTATATTTTTAAAATAAAAAACCGTAAAAATACATACCCGGGCATTGTGAACATTTCAATTCATCGGTGTGATCTTCACAATCGAAATGTCCATCACATTTCCAATCCAATGGGATACATCGCTTTTTGTCACACTTAAAACCTTCGTGGCAAACTGCAAACATAACGCAATATATTTCTATAGACAATATTCATTCAATAAGCAAAATATATCAATTGTCGATTATATTTTATTAAAATATAATGACATTTGATTTTATACTGATAAAATATGTATGCATTTAAAAGTCATTAAATGCCTTAAGCTAATCTGAAATTATTTAAGAAATATTTACGATAATCTACCTAAGTGGAATATAATATATAATTATTGTAATTTTATTATAATATCAGTGGAAACGTTTCGTTTAATCTTTTGTATCGTACTATAAATATATAGATCTAGTTCATCTGTTTTAATTGCACAATATTAACTGTGAATGATGAAAATTAATTTGATAAACGTACTTATATATGAAAATGTTTTTTTGCGAGCGTCGAATGAGATTTATTGAAAGTATTTACTCAAAACAAAATCTTTCAGTGCACATTGGACAACAAATCATAATATATACTTTGCATTATTAAGAGTATAATAAGATTTAAGTCTAATAAGTCCTACATCAAAAACAATGCACCGTAAATAAACTATAGAAAATTAAATTTTAACGTAATACAACAGATTTTAGGTATTTTTTTTTACTAAAGTATACGATAATGACTTATATTACAATATATTAATGTATAAATAAATCAATTTCTCTTGAAAATATACGACAGCTTACTTCAACTATAATGTTTTAACTTCTAAGTGATACATCATTAGTATAGGTCCTAGAATTCGCCCCGATTAATAATATAGTTATATTCCGTGGCTTAATTTCAGGTTTTACTAGACAGGGGCAAAATGTCAACAGACTGTGAACAAATAACAAATATTTGTCCACAACACGTCTTTATCACAAGAATGATGACCCATTTGGGCAAATACAACTAAAATATAACCATGGTAGTTGTATACCGATATTTGTACGAGACTACGAGAGTACCTAATAAATATTTAAGTTAAAGTTGATTTCACTTAAAACGAATATTATAGCATCTCAACCCAAAGTACCTACAGTATATTAGTTTAGATAATTTAAGAATAACGCGTGTTTGTAAAAATAAAAATGTCAACTACAATAGATTGTCATTAAATTTATTTTACCAAAAGTAACACCGCACGCCGCGCCGTCAGCAATTGAAGACCTCCCGTGGAGATCGGTGTATGTTACAAAAATTAAATTTTTCAGGGGAGACAAATAACTGGTCTATAGGCTATTTGTGTTTTCTTCATATTTGAATAGTTTATTATTGATAATATAAAACGAAAAACGTGTAAAATATGTAAGGTGTAATATTTAAGTTTTTACGCATTGACTAATAGATACTGATTATGTTATCAGATGTAACATACGCCGATTTCAACAAACGTACATACATGAACGCTTTCTTGCAATCAATTTTCGGAGTTCTTAATGTATGTTTATTCATACATAATGTAGCACAATGTGTTGGCTACACTGAGTTTTATCAATTAATGTAATAAAACGTTTTTTGAAAATATTGTAACATACACCGATCTCCACGGGAGGTCTTCAATTTATATAATTATTTAACATTAAATATAAATCAGATAGTACAACCTAAAATGTTAGATGGGAACGTGGTACCTACATACTATATTATGTAAAAATTGATTTTAGCAATTTTAGCAAAATGTTTGAGTTTTTTATTGTAGGTACGCATATATATTTTAATTTACAGATATATTAATATGTTACATTTATTATAATAAGAAATAATAGTAAAAATAAAATGTAATGATCGTTATAATAATTTATAGTTTGATGATTGTGACAATATAGCTTATGAATTTTCTTTGTAAAAAAAACATACAGGTTTAAAAACTTCATTAAATATTCAACTTGAAGTATAATAAAATAAAATAAAATCAGGAAATTTTATGTTTTTAAAAAAAATAACATGACAATATTATCCATCTGAAAACAATGTTTCTTTTGTTAGACAATGAAAACATAAGGGCATTTAATCATCGAGCGTTATAATTTATAACAGTGTTGATCATAATTTAGCAAGCCCCGTCGCACTGTTGATTAGGGTTCAAACTTCCTGAAATTTTCTAGAAGGAATATTCCCGTTTTCGAGAATTTCTGAAAACTCAGGATTAGGAATTCCTGGGAAAACAAAAAAAATAAGAAAAATTTCAATTTTTTCGGTAATTTTTTTGTTATTAAATACAGTCTGGTATTTTGATTTATGTATTTTTATAGAAGTATAACTGATGGGTAACTATATAAATTATTTTATCTACACATATAAAAATGGAGACAAAAATGTATAACAATTCATCAATCGAGAACGGCTGGTCCGATTTGGCTCATATTTTTTTTAAGATGTTCGTAACTGCCAGGAGAAGGTTTTTACAAAATAAAATTTTAGGAAAATCCCCGGAAAGGTAGGAAATCTCAAATCTGTATGTCAAAAATACAACGGTGGCGAAACAATACATTATATTATATTGGTTGCTATTGGTTAATCGGGCATGTTTGTTGATTTCATATAATATAAAAATGAATCGCAAAATGTGTTGTTAAGCGCAATAATTCTACTGTACGTGTGTTGTGACTGAACTCCTCCTAAATGGTTAGACCGATTTGAATGAATTTTTTTGTTTGCGTTTGCGTTTATTCATCGATTTTAATACGGTTAGGTTAGGTTAGGATTTTGTATTAATTGATTATATCAATCCACCATAGGTAGAATACGACAAACTTGGTATAATTTTGATACTTTTGAGTTAAACCATACACTAACGTATATACAGCACGGGGTCCGCGATCTACCGCAGGTAGATTGCCTACATGATAATGTACTGCTGCGAATCAGAATTTTTTATTCCGGGCAACGGAAAAGTTAAGATTAATTTTGAAACCATACACCGAATATTAAATAACGAATTGAACAAAGTTTGAGTCACATATAGTTGGTACACTTAATGGGCAACGAAGTGCACGGGTTCAGCTAGTTTATTATAATAATATCAAAATGTACAGGTATTATAAAATCCTATTATAGTACCTACTGGCCTTTGGGTAGTTACTAGTTATAATCATCATTAGATACAATTAATATTTCTAGCATAAAAATAGAGTAATTTTCTTCAGAGTAATAGTATTCATTATGGATATTTAGGTACTATTCAAATACTAAATAATGAAACTAATTAAAGTAGCTTTTAGATGCTGAGATGAATGAGGAAAATATAAAAAAAGTCACACTAATGTTTTAGTTGTGTTGTAGTTGTTATTGTAATTTAGGTATTAGGAACGCCAAAAAAATATTCATATAAAAATATTCATATACACACAAAAGTGCCCTAAAAAAATGCCGAAATGCCCTAAAAACTTCAAAAGATGACCTTAAAAATTATCTAAAAAACTAATTAAGTAAGCGAAAAAACCGTATTTATAAATAATAATTTTTATTAGAGATATGGGTAATAGTAATTTAAAATATGAATTATAAATATATGAAGCATTTAAATAATTTATAAATAAATTTCAATATTAAAAATAAAATAAAGTAAAATATAAATGAAAAAAAATTATATGTAAAATATTCTCATTAATAGAGTTAGGATGTTGATGTAATAATAATACTCATATTGTATTGTTGCACTGCACAATTGTTTCATTAATATATAACTCTCAAAGAGTAAATCTTATCGGAACACGATAAATGTAATCACAACAAAAACCACACAATAATAATATTAAAATTATCTTTTACTACTTATCCAAACGTTTCCAAACTTGGGTGTAACATTTGCCCTAAAATCTATAATTTGAGAAAAATGGCCCACATTGTACAAAAAGTACAAAAATGTCCTAAAAGATGAAAATATGACTTTAAAATGTTAAAAAATGACGTTAAAAAACAAGCTAATTTATAGCTAAAAATGCAAAAAAATGCAAAATAAAATAAAAATATTCTGCATCAAGGGGCATGAAACAAATTTTTAGCTAGGATAGTATTGTATAGAATCGAAGGAAAAAAAAATGCATAAGTCATCAACGTCCTAACTCTACATATAAGATATAACATAATATTATACCTATATAGTGTAGCCCTGTGTATTTTATCAATTTTTTGGATACCATGGATGTTAACGCGCATACGAAGTTAAACATTTTAGTATTTTACCTTGATTTACGCATATTAAAAGTGTCTTCACGTCCCAATGTCCCAAAGATCTATATTGGGATTTCCATATTATTATGTCCAAGAAATTGTTATAAATTCGTACTGCATAATTTGATAATAATCTATATTACCTTTTTGTGGTATCTTTTGGTATATTTATTTCACAATCCACAGTGAGTATTCAGTGTTTAAATGTTTTTAAATATTAAATAAATAAAAAAGGCTAATTTATTTTATAAATTGTATTCAATTCAAACTGAATTATTATTAATGGCTATAAAGGTTTTTTTTTTTTAATAAATCGTTGTTTATCAGATACTCTGGTAGGTACCTACAATGTTAATAATTGTTTGTTTATTTATTAATATGTTTGTATCAAGTGCAATAAAAATCTGATAAATTTAATGGGACCCATCGATTCCGCCAATATAGTTGTACATAATATGCATAGCCCAATCATTGAAGTCTAATTTTTTTGTTTGTATATTTTCAAACAGTATATATATTATAAGTGCTTTTTTAAATTTAAATTTAGCAAAAAACTTGAACATTTAAATGAAATAAAACATTATTTAGTCTTATGATGCGTAAACTGTAATTCGTTTGAGCAGTTTGTTCAGTATACAATGTCCGCACATTTCCACACGTTCCCGGGAAATTTCCTAGAATTTCCGTAATATTGCGTTCCCGAGAATTGCCCATCTCTAGTTTTTATAAATCAACATTGTTTTATACAACTGTTTATTTTTTAATTACATGGTTTTTATCCGATTACTTATTTCGTTGTTTTGACGATAATATCGCCATAATACCTGTACATAGTAGGTTACCTACCTATTCGAACGAAATATTACGGATACACAAATATCTCGATAGTCGTGTTCAATGAGTTTCCAGCGAGTAACTCTTGATTGATAGTACGTTTAGGATTAGGAAACAGCATTACATTTAAAACCAAAGAATTAGATTAGACGTTTGCAATTTACTTGTTTACGCCGTAGGTAGGTACTTAATGACAGTTAATGTCGAAATGTAAAGTTTGTAATATGTGTTTGTGGCGTAATTATATTGTTTTTCAGGTTTAGGAATTGAACAGAAATCGACGGAGGTTGGTTATTGCCCACTTAATATATATATATATATCAAAACAAACGCTGAGAGGACACGGAGGACAGCATTAAAACGCAAAACGCAGCAATAATGGCGCTCGACGAGGACGGACACATTTCCAGCTTGAAATCCATTAAATAAATGGACAAACTGTTTGTTTTTATGACAATAGGAATGATTAAAATATTGTCAAGAGAGAATATTTTCACTACGACAATTAAACAAAGTGAGCAGTTTTATTAAAAAAAAAAAATACATATTTATTATGTACGCGTAATACAAATAATCGAGAAGTCTTTAGAAATAGAAAGCGAGTACCTACCTGTTTTAATACTTTCACTCTGAGGAGAAATAATTAAAACTATAATTGATAACAAACAATAATAATTTACAATTAAAATATATTACTGTTATCATAACATATTTTCGTACTTGGGTAAATTATACAACAGCGGATATTCTTATAATAATAATAGGAAGTCGGAACTAGGAAGTACTTACGTATTATATTATATACCTACTTTAAAATAAATTATAATACCTATTTATGAACTATGTATACCTATACCAGATACGAGCTTATAGCTCACTTGGTACATAAGTACGTATCAGCTATTACTAATGTAATTTATTTTACCTAATTAAGTAATATTGTAATTGATTTGCAGGCTGAGTAAATAAATATAGTAACTATTTGATATTTTTCACTTCGGGGAAAATGTATGAATCATACGACATAATATAAGTATGTTTTTTTGTAAATAAGTAACCATGACAACAAAAAAGTTACGAAAAATCAGTTAGAAAAAAATCGATTAGAAAAATATAATATTTGCTGTGCCCAGCCTCAAAACATATTTATGATAAAAAAAAAATGCGGGTAAGTGGATCTCGTTGTGCTGTATAGTAGGTTACAAGTGGGTCACTGTATAATGGATAGTATTAAATTTGAATTCAATGATATAATATCACTGTATAAGAAAAACGATTCTGAGCGGAGACGGTATGTCAGTCTAAAATTGACCAATAATAGGTATCTATAATAAATATCACAATATCCATTAGGTACTTATAACGCGTTATACATCAACAACAAATCGTGGTACTATCATAGATATATAATAGTATACTTTAGAAGTTTCAAGTAACAACGAATAATATTATACAATCACAACAAAATAACTAAAATAGTTATTCCAGGTTTTTTAATATGTAATTTCGTCCAAATTTGAGCTTAAAATGACTATAAAAATAAACTGAGCTATCTTTTTTAGATTTTCTGGCAACAGAATTAACTACTTACGTGGAATCTTGTTTTAAATTTTCAATCCTTAGATATAAAAGTTGAACATTTTATACATTTTTAACTACCAAATAATTATTCAATTTTAAATTTGATACATTTTGTCAAAATTCGATCTTAAAATCCTTATAAAAAAAAATTGTGCCTATGTATTTTTAATATTTTTCAACTACTTTTGTAACAATATATCAGGAGCCTTGCATTAAATTTTTAAACTTGTTTAACCAACAAATAACATTTTATCGATATTTATAGAAAAAAAAACTAAAAAAATCGAAATTGAAAATGTCCGTAAACAGCTTAAAATAAATAAAAATATTTGGAAAATATTATGGTGTATAGAAAATGCTGATATAAACATTCAGTCAAAATTTCATGTACCTATGGTCATTTTTATAAGAGTTAAACCAAAAACCAAAATCGTGCCGGGTACAACTTTTTTTTTCCAACCGATTTTATTGTCACAATAAAAAGCAAATTAACAATTACAAAAACCAAAACAATGAATTAAATTCCCAACAGAGCGTAGCATGTTACTAGATATTTTCCACTGCACTATAATATAATATACTCAAAAAACTGTATGCCTGCGATTCTTCGATTATTTTACTCGCAGAAAAATTATTATATCTATAGTCGCGTGCCACATACTTATAATAATATACGAACGATATTTTATCATAATATTTTGCTACCAACATAATATTATTATTATAGTCGTCACCACCAAGCTAATGGCGTTTCCACTTCATTTTTTGTACAGATTCGGAAAGGACTTGCGGGAAATAGCCCAACATTCTGTTCGCACGACATTAATTAAATTAGGAAAACTATTCCGTAACGGACTAGATCCGAATTTCAATGCAATGAATTGTTACCTAACCGTTTCCATTATTGTTTATACAACACGGCAGTATAATAGTAAGTTGTACTTATACCTACCCATAATTAATTTCTAAACGTTTCAATTCGTCTCGCTGTGCATTTTGCCGGATTAATGGTTTAAGTACACTGGTACAGTAGGTACACATTATTATACCCTAACTGAAAACAGAGTGAGATAATACTATCGTTTTTCCCTAGGGATTTCACGACATAATATTTGTTTTATTTGCGTGATTAAAATTACTATACACACGTTTTCCAATCAGATGTTATTGTACGGAAAATCGTATACCTAAAAAAATAAATAAAACGACTATCGTCGTCGACGTGGAAGGTAATTTGAGTAGTTTAATTTGTTGATTTAGGGATTAACATATAGGTGATTTGGTCATCTTAATATTTGGAAACAATAATATTAACAGTGGCGTGGCCAGGGAAGTGTTTTAAACGTTGTTAACACACTGCAGGTTGTATTTATGCAAAAAATATATTTTATTTTTTTTTTTGGGGGGTTGAGGCTTCGAAAACTGAGGTCATTAGCCTGTGGAACTGCGGGAGAGGGTACTGTAGGTTTTGAACACGTGTATGTTTGTTTTGGCAGAATTTTTAAGTGGGCACCCGTAGGTATCTGCTACGGCCTCTCTCTCCGGACACCGTGACTGTCCGAAGAAAAATGTCACCCATGGCCGAAAAAAATATATTATGTAGGTACTGTCATATAGTATCATAATATGGTTCTATTTCATATTTGATATTTACACACGGAGAGTCCGTGTAAAGCATTTCCTCACATAGTTACATGTTATATTTAATTATAAAATATCCCCTAAAAAAAATTCTGACTTAACGCCTAAAAATATATTGGTAAGTATTAATTATTATTATTTTTCATACATCATATATATTTTTCAAATTATAATATTATACTAAGTGTTTGGAACTTTTATTACAAAACTTTAAAATTGGATTTTTATCACTATTCTTTCGTGATCTTATTTACACATTGAAACCGATGTACCTATGTTTTAACAATTAAATATTTTTTTTCGCAAATCGAAATCAAAATAATATAATAAATTTAATTCGGAAAACCTAAGCTTGAACCGTAACCGAAAAAGTTATAATGTTAAATTAACATTATTAATATTCAAGCCACGCGATACACCTCCTAAAACACCTGATGCAGCAGTTGTAGCAGTATTGTGACTATAATTTTCAGAGCGTTCGCCGTTCGTGTCGTATATTTTAAGCGACCTCATAATATTATTATAACCTTACCTAACTCACGTTGAAAAACAATCACGTGACCCCTGTCATAGGCATAGCAATAATAATAATATTACATTATACTGGTATGTACCCACCCATTCTAAATATATATTATTATAGTAATCATTTTGTTACTCACGTCCTCTGAGCTTCATTTTCCTGACGTTGAGTACTTCCCGGTGTCCGATGCAAAACGTGTTAGGGTTATTGTTGTCGTTCGGAAACTGCGTGCACTCCCGATGTTCGTGGTACGCTTCAAATATGTCAAAGAAGAAACCACAGCTCCGAATAGTCTCTGTGGTTTAAAAAACGGACAGTTATTATATACCTAGGTAAAATGTCCATCAAAACATAGTAGCATTCAACAGTTCGCCGCCCCACTTCTGCACCGCGGAGGAAACGCGGGAAATAAAATATATTATTATTATTTATAGCCGATGCGACTTTATAAAAACGTATTGAGTGAAATCTATTTTACTATATTATCGTAATATTATATTTTTTAAATAATATATTTTTATGCGGTGATATACTGATTTCGTATAAACGATTACTATTCCTATCTTTAGATTCTTGGGTAGATACCTAGGGTATTAATATTATTATTATAATTATTGTAATTTATTGTTCGTTTAAGTTTCTGTTCAAAATAAATGTAACTCGATAGAGTAATTTTAATTTTCACATTCACATTCTAAAGCAAACATTAAAATAACGAAAGATTTGTTTCTTATTAATTATAATACAAAAATGTTGCGCGGGGTATTCCTTGTAGACATATAAAATTGAAATGCTTATATAATACACTATAGGTAATTCGGCTTTTTGCACGTTTGACCCAAACATATAACTACGAAATGTATAAAATAGAAACGGATTCAAAATGACTTAAAATAAAAATAGGTTAAGTGCCTATGGTTTGTGTTGTTAAAAGAATAAGAAGATGAAAAACCTAAAAAATATTTTTAGGCAATATACAAGGTTGAATTTATAGGAATACACTTTGAAATAATTTTTTTTTTAAACCCGAAAATCTACAGAGACCGCGCGTTCAAAGAAATCCCTGCAGGAGGTATAGGTACATTGTATTGGTAGTTTTTAGTGGATACATTTTTTACCTTTACAAAGCGACTGACAAGGCTTCAATTTGCGGTTTCCACAGCCTCTGGACGCGAGGAGCGCACAAAAGTACAGTGCCGTCAGCTCATAGCAACGGACGTTTACCACAGACTCCAGCGCTATCAGCTCTCTGGGATCCTTTTTATACCATAGAAGCAAGTTTAGTTGATTAGTGCACGTTCGTATATCGACAGCAAAGTACAATCCAATCGTAATTCGAATCGAAAGAGAACATTTTATAATATTTGAACTCGCGGTGTCGGTCTTCAGAATATTATTTTATCGAAATGACTACAACTTTGATATTTTATCTGCCATAGTAAAACTGGACGCCGACACATCATGTCATGAGCCGCTAATGTACCGCGAGCCAATGATGGCATTGTATGTAAGACGTAAGCCGCAGGTAGTCATAAAATGGAAGGTGTTTCAATATTATAACGAAATTGATTAAACAAAACCGTCACCAATAAGATGAACGTACCTAATACATAACATTTGAAAATTGTACAAAAATGCACATAATATTTAATTGCACACAAAACTGACAGTAGTTTCTCAATATAATATGGCCACACCATCATTGGTCGATTTGCGTGCACCCACACCCACACCCACAATATTCAAATATGTTCTCTTCCGAGTCGTATCTGATGGCAATAATTTGCAATAATAATTACGTATTCTGGCTTGTAAGGTATAGTGTACAGGTACTGTGGTAAGGTGGACGTGACGTTTTGACAAAAAGACGGTAGGCAAGTGCCTGTGCAGTAAAATTGTGCATTAGTGACAAAAATAAAATACAACGTGTGTGTGATAAATTAATCATTCTACGTATAATACATTTTAAAATTGCTTATATGTGATAATAATAATTATGATAATAACGCGTTATCTCTAACTATAAATAGTATTATAAAACCATGTACAGCGTGTTTTTAAACATTAACCGTCGGTAAATTAACGTAATTTACCGTCAGGATTAGTTATATAGTTGTTTTATTCGTTGGGTAGTTGACGAATCGGTATTTAACTCGTAATTATTTAGATACTTTTATTTTTGGGCAAGAGGAATAACACTTAGTCGAAATCTGTTGACTTTGTTGATATATATTTTTTATGAATATTATAATAAAAAAAAACCACACCACCTAATTGCGTATATTATATAGTATTAATATAATATATTTCTAACTCGGTAGACTAAAAAAATTCACTAAATGAAAAATAACTCGATATTTTGTACCGAAAACGTTATTAATAATCTCGCGAGGGTTAAACGTTAAAATGTTATTAATAATATTATGAAAGAAAATTAACCCGTCGCCCAACTTCGTTATAATGAACTAATTTTTAACTCGTTAAAATATTTATTTGCAGCCTTGGATACAAGTACCTGCTGATTAAAATAGTATTACACAGTAGGGGTTTTTTTTCTTTACAGTTTGGCGCGTGACGTTCTAGTGAATATCGTAATAATTCTTAAGCGGCGGCGGCCATGGCAATGATATTATGGCAACAATATATTTTGTTAAATGGATTGACACGCTGCACACGGACAAACGGACAGTATTATAAAATATTATAGTTAATATGACCACGAGTGTCCACGACGATCGGTTTGCGTTTAAATGTAGGTATTATATTATGTGAATAAACAGCTACAATAATAATATAACTATTGTTCTATAATCAATAAAGTGCGACAAAAGTTAAGTTTGGATTTTTTCAAATCATGTACGTTCGTATATATAATAATATCGTTTAATGAATAACTATTACTGTCGTACAGGCCATGCTGATGAAATCCGTTTATATAATAACATACTATATTATAGCCAAAGTAGCGTGGCGAAAAGGGTAATTGCAGAGAGGCGGCTGCCTCTGAGTTTTTTAAGGGGTTGTGGGCGAGTAAATTATAGGCCAATAGTGAAAACGCCAATATAGGTGATAATATTTAGTAGGTATTAACTATTATAGTTGTACCTATTTTAGTAATAACTATATATTATGATTAAGAGGTTGTTACCTATACAAATATTTCAGCGAAAGTCTTTATCGGGTTATCGGTGCTACGGGGTGGGATTATATTAAATTAGCCTCTGAAAATGTTCAAGTTCTTCAATCCAGGTATACTTCATACAAATGCCCAAGGCTGGACAAGTTTATGAAAAGTTTATTTAACTCAGGAAAGTTAAGTTAATATGCACCAATAACAAAAAGTTAAAAGTTAATTTAACTATAGGTTAACTCAGTTAAGTTAAAAGTTAATACACACTTTTTGTTAAAAGAGTGAAAATCATAAAGTTCTAATGCTAGGTATTATCATCATAATTATTACGGACTAATTTCCACGGAACGTGTGCTTATTATTTTTTACCGGTACGTGATAATTATTTTTCTTAGTGCATGAAATATACGAAATAAAACTCCCTACGACTGCGGTCCGTTGAACCTTTTCCAGTGCACAAAATCTTTGTTAAAATAGAACAGAAAATAATAATAATGAAAATTTATAATAAGAACATTTTATGCATATAAATACATATATATATATATATATACAAAATACCGAAACGAGCTGCTTTTGGCATGGCATTACGGAATTTATCGAAAACTTTAATCTTTTGTGTTCAACGTTTGCCCTCTCATGACCTCGCGAAACCAAACAATATATATTATTATTATTGTTCAATCCGATATTATGCGAAATTAATAATTATTGTGCCGAGAGAATATTATTATTATTATCGTTATTGTCGCGCAACGACGTTTTATGCGACACGTTAATAAATCCAATTTATTATTGTTCGACGCGGACGTCGTCGCCTTACGGTTTTCGTCAACGTATTTTTTAACGTGATTGTGTCGCACACACATATTGATAATATTATAATATAAATATTATGCACAAGCGTAGAGGACTGTCGGATTTTATATTACCTATACATACCGCACTATTGTACCTATAGGACCCGGGCGGTGGTTTTCGATCGATCGGCGTTCTAAATCCCTAAAGGTATTATTATTATGATATACGCGACTCTGTACCTATATATAATATGTTATTATTATTATTATAATGAAAACGGAAAGTTCGATACACGCCATTATTGTTGCGCCGTGCCACCATATGCCCACGACTGCGTGTATAATGATATTATGTGCATAATATGCGATTTTATACGAATCCGAAAAATCCAAACCAAACTCGCAAACGTATATTATCATTATAGGTAAATACGCGTACCTATATAGTATACATATTGTGTTTTCAATTACAAAATTGCGCATGCACATTCGAGTGAATATAAAATATCTCGTTATTATTATATACTGTGTATATCTACATTATACTGTGTTTATATTACATATTATACAGCGTGCGTCTGTGTGCGCGTCGTAAAAAGTTTAAATTACTTTTGGGGTATTCGACGATGGGATACATGGGATTGAAAATGGCCACGTCGTACATATCTTCAGCCGCCGGTGGATTCGGCAGAATGATCGGAACGTTATTTTTTTTCGGAGTCGAAGCTGAAAATAAAATATAACACTCGAAATAAAAACAATTATTGTTGACGTCGTGCCCGCATGGCCCCCCGAAATATATTATTACATCAAATATCCTACACACGTGGAAACGAAGTTTCTAAATTATATTTACACATACAATTATGGGTAGGTAGGTACTTCTAACGATCAGTTTCGACTTTCGAGGGGAACAGAAACGACGTATGTATTATAAGTCAGCCTTTTTCAACCTCAAGTCGCCACCTAAATTAGGGTCACGCAGATTAGGCGTGACCCTAATTAGGTTAGGCTCTAAGGTGGTGGTGGAAAATAATTTCGGACGACGAAAAACGTGGAATGCGCGTATCTTGGGAGAGGGGCACGCTATACAGTGTGGTAATAGTACTTTACACTGTGGTACACGATACGCGTGACTGCGGTAACCGGTAGGTAGGTATACAATATACGTGACCGTGGTAGCCGGTAGGTATATAATATACGTGACTTTGGCAGCTGGTATAGTTGGCATATGTAAATATAATAGCGTGGTGTGATATTTTGTGCAATGTTTCACCCGTCATGTTTGACGACGGATCGGTGGGGGTGGCATGCACCGACGAAAGGTCAGCGTCGACGGAAATAGTCTTGAACGGTAAACCGCTGCCGTTGGCGTAGTCGACGGCGGAGGCCGCGGCGTTTGAGTTCCGCACAATCGTCGACGCCGTTTTGCTGACGGACACTTGACCGCCGCCACTGCTGCTCGGCAATCCCACTGTGGAAACACGAAAACCGTCAGGACTACTCACGTGGATGTGTTGGGTACCTAATATTATAAGTCGAGGGCAAAAGCCGGAACTGACAAAACGCCAAGTGCCCGCTTGAGTAACGTCGACACGTCGCGGTCGTCGTAGGTTTTCCGGCTTTTTCCGAGACAAGACCATAATATAATTATTATTAGTTGTGTCCAACATCAATATTATTAATTGAGCAAACTGTAGCACCCATAAACTTGATTACTATATTCTAGTATAGTAAAACTTTTTTTTAACATTCAATGTCAAATAATTTTAAAACAGTAGATAATACAAAACATATAAATGTCATTTAAATACCTAGGTGTTTTGGAAATGTACAAATGACCTACGATGAAATCACAGCAATCTACACATGATATGATGATAACCATGTCATAAAAATAAAACTGCGTTTATAAGAACAAGTCGTTAGGGTAAATGTGACTAATGGTGACTTGCAAGGGACAGAGGAGGTAGATATTTTAAGTGTATTTAAATGCATGGGGAATGCACTGGTATATACTATAATATATAGTGATATGTAATGGCGGATTTACAATATTTTTTTCTTCAGGGGGGGGGGGGGTCCTGATAAATAATATGTATTTTGAAGGTATTTTTTACTATAAGTATTTACTGTATTTTTTTATAATATATATCATCGTCTAGGAGGGGGTCCACATCAGCTGCGCAGGAAAGAAACAAATGTGTGAACAAAAAATACGTGAAATTATTTAAAAGTATTGTCGTAAAAGTGGAAAAACGAATTACAATGAGCAGTGCCCTCCCTTCCTTCGAACAAAAACCTGAAACCAACCTATGTTAACATTAAATCATGGCTTGAAAACGATATTGCATACCGATTTTGAGTACCACGGGTTAAAACCGTCAAAAACCGTAATAGATACCATAAAATTGAAAAAAAACAATACCGGTAATCAAAACTGAAATTGAAACCTGAAAAATAAAATCCGATATTCAAAACAAAAACAAAATCAGAAAAAAAAATACCGAAATAAAAATCGAAAAAAATAAATACCTATAACCAAACCTGAAATTGAAATAGGAAAAAATATTTTCGGTTTCAAGCCTTGCACTAAATGCCTTTATTTCTAATTTTTCAAACACCTATGTGAATTTATGTTATATTTTTGGGGTGGGTTGATTTCACAATTGAATTGTTCGTTTTATTTTTCTTATTAAAACCTTATATACGTGGTTGATAGTTTGATCCCAATATTATACCAACGAAGTATCACAAGATGTTATACGATGTCGTCATACATTTTTTTCGTATGTTGCTATCCTGCTATAATTGAACTATAGAATCTAGACTAGAACTAAATAAGAAGTAAGAACTACTTTAGAATACTAGATAGTTTGCTGTACATGAAGGGATGAACCAAATAAAGTTCAAACCATCAATACAATCAGTCCATTTTAATAAATAATAATATATTATTGTTATTTTTTTGATTACCTCGTACGAAAAATATCAAAAGAACTGTAATGAAAATCAGGATGGCGACGTTGTACACTACTTGTCGCCTTTGCAGTCGAATAAAAACTTCGGTGACGTCAATGGCTTCGGTCCCCAACACCTGCGATTATAATATAGTAAGTATACATAGGTACATATTATTATAATAATATCATAACAAATTATTATTATTATTCGTATTTTTTTTTTTATTGTTCTAAACTAACATCGGCGATAATGTCCATTGGTAACGTTTTTTTTTTCTGTTTAATTAGGTTTTAAAATTTGGTTTTGTTTAAGACCTTTAAAATTTGTGTGGTGGTTTTCGCGTCAGATCTGAGTGCTGCGCCTATAGGCTGTTGTATATTATGTAGATGCTGCTGAGGTTGTTTACGTATTGGAGGAATTCTGTAATTATGTGGTTGACTGAGAGTTCAGTTCCACAAAAATTACACCTATTTGTATTTTCGTCATAGTTTGATTTGATTGATATGTATAAGAAGTATTGATCCTTGTCTATAGTATTCGTTAATTGTATTAAAAAAAAAAATATTTGTAATTGTTTATACTTATTGTTGTTAGCATGTGAACAGCAGTGAGCACTGATATTCAATCTTAGTCCTCGGCATAAGTGGAAACAATATACGTCTTATATAATTTTCTAACCGTGTTTGCATATAATAATATTGTAGGTACGATCTACATAGCAAAACCTTAGCACGATAAACATCTGTGTTGTTTCCTCAGGACGTCCGACGCGTTAAAACTAAACCTTAAGACGTTATAGACGCCTCATTGTTTTCTCACTCGACCCCCCCCCCCCCCCTAACACCCTGTCATGATATTGTTATATAATAACGCTAGTACCTATATAACGCATTGTATTGAGGATTACACTAATATTTGATTTAATAATATTACTATAACATATATTATATATAATTACCTAAATCACTATAAGGTTCATTCTGTATTGAAGTTGTGTACAGTTCCAAATTAATATTACGACAATTTTATTATATTTTATATACTGCAGCGTGGTAAATAAATATCAAATCACGCATAGTAATTATATATTTCATCTATATAATATAGAATTTAATTAAGAATTAATAATTGACGTGTTACGTTTGGGAAACATTGCACAATAAAATATTATGCCTGCGCAGGGTGCCTGCTAATATAATATTATTATATAATGTACTTGAGCTAGAAATTGACAAACCGATGAGATTAAAATTATTTCATTATATTATATTTTGGGCTAATTTAAAAAATGTGTTTCGTTCTACTGAAAAAAATCGCGTAAATTCCTATATAGTAAAGGTTCGTAATTTGTGCATAATTTTAAAACGACCAGAAAAAATATACATATATAAGTTGGAGTTTTTTTCAAAGAAATGTAATCAAAATACCGGCTTAGTGAGCGTTTCGGATATAAATCCACGAGATTGTATTACTTTGGCTCCAATGGATAACCTGAATTACGAATATCTGAATATTTAATATTATTTGTGATTTTAATACCCGATTTATGTCATTAATAATAATAATAATAATAATAATAATATTAAACCAAACTACGACCTTTAGTATTTACTGCGCGTCTTCAATATAGTAACCTATAGTTGGGATTATAATTTTGAGAAACGTTAACGATTATTAATTGTAATGATATAATTACACTAAATATTATTTTCTTATTAGGTATATAATTATTCGGAGTGTATTATAATATGCACATAAGAGGATTTTTTTTTCAAGCCAGAGTGACACATTTACCTGAACAGCATTTTAATTATATTACTAATTACTTAATTTCTATAAAATCAAATAAAATATATTGCTCTGATTTATGTCTAAATTTATTTATCGAACTATCTTAGAAATGTTATGAAAATTCTTGCACGAAAATCATCTATATTATAAGATTATAATTAGAGCATGGATTTTTATGTAATTGTATATTTTTTCCTTTTAGCACCTTCACATTTTTGTATATCCATTAGTAGTTTTTACGAATCATAATAGTTCAAAGACAACCACAATTTTGTTGTTGTATATTACTGCATATTATTTGTGCATATTTCGACAAAATGCAAGATGTATTTCATATTAAAGCAAATATTAAAAAGCAGGTAAGTGGATGTCGCTCTGCTGTACAGTAGATAACAAGTGGGTCATTGTATAATGGTTGTCTTAGACTTAAATTCAATGATATAATATCATTGTATAAGA
>NC_042494.1:24358311-24364305 GCF_005508785.2 Acyrthosiphon pisum
ATATACGAAATAAAACTCCCTACGAATGCGGTCCGTTGAACCTTTTCCAGTGCACAAAATCTTTGTTAAAATAGAACAGAAAATAATAATAATGAAAATTTATAATAAGAACATTTTATGCATATAAATACATATATATATATATACAAAATACCGAAACGAGCTGCTTTTGGCATGGCATTACGGAATTTATCGAAAACTTTAATCTTTTGTGTTCAACGTTTGCCCTCTCATGACCTCGCGAAACCAAACAATATATATTATTATTATTGTTCAATCCGATATTATGCGAAATTAATAATTATTGTGCCGAGAGAATATTATTATTATTATCGTTATTGTCGCGCAACGACGTTTTATGCGACACGTTAATAAATCCAATTTATTATTGTTCGACGCGGACGTCGTCGCCTTACGGTTTTCGCCAACGTATTTTTTAACGTGATTGTGTCGCACACACATATTGATAATATTATAATATAAATATTATGCACAAGCGTAGAGGACTGTCGGATTTTATATTACCTATACATACCGCACTATTGTACCTATAGGACCCGGCCGGTGGTTTTCGATCGATCGGCGTCCTAAATCCCTAAAGGTATTATTATTATGATATACGCGACTCTGTACCTATATATAATATGTTATTATTATTATTATAATGAAAACGGAAAGTTCGATACACGCCATTATTGTTGCGCCGTGCCACCACATGCCCACGACTGCGTGTATAATGATATTATGTGCATAATATGCGATTTTATACGAATCCGAAAAATCCAAACCAAACTCGCAAACGTATATTATCATTATAGGTAAATACGCGTACCTATATAGTATACATATTGTGTTTTCAATTACAAAATTGCGCATGCACATTCGAGTGAATATAAAATATCTCGTTATTATTATATACTGTGTACATCTACATTATACTGTGTTTATATTACATATTATACAGCGTGCGTCTGTGTGCGCGTCGTAAAAAGTTTAAATTACTTTTGGGGTATTCGACGATGGGATACATGGGATTGAAAATAGCCACGTCGTACATATCTTCAGCCGCCGGTGGATTCGGCAGAATGATCGGAACGTTATTTTTTTTCGGAGTCGAAGCTGAAAATAAAATATAACACTCGAAATAAAAACAATTATTGTTGACATCGTGCCTTCATGGCCCCCCTAAATATATTATTACATCAAATATCCTACACACGTGGAAACGAAGTTTCTAAATTATATTTACACATACAATTATGGGTAGGTACCTAGGTATTATGGTGTATGTAATTTGCGCCAATTTTTGAGGATGTAGTTTGCGCTACACAAAACTTAATAAAAGGACATAAAGTAATCTGCGCAATCTTCGTCACTTTAAAATAACTAAATAATCAAGTTTATAGAAAATCAATATTATTATAGTTATAAATAAGCTTATATAAGTATACAAACTCTATGTATATTAAATTAATATATTATTAATATATTTTCGATTAATATCGGACTAACTGTAAATATCATGATACTGCTGTGCAATATTGACTATTGTTTGATATTTCGACAATTAATACATTTTATTAGATTAGACGTAATCGATCTCGTCTCTACTTATTATTAGTAGAACACAACAATATTATATCCTGCAAGCGTTAGAACCTATTATGTATTTCCGATGCGATATCAGTAAATTGATCTGCTGGTAAATTATAACAATTAAAGTTGAAAGTTTGGTGCAGGTTACACATTCCATTTCGTTTTCTGTCGTGTCGCAAATTACCAAAATTAATTTTTAGATGTGGCCCAAAATACATGTTTAATTTTTATAATTTGGCGCAAATTACATACGCGCTTAAATGTACTTATTGGTTGCGTAAATTACAAGTAATTAAATTGGAGCAAAATACCATCTCCCCTGTACTTGAATAGTATTAGGTACCAGCTATATTATACGACAGGCACAAGTCATAATATTGTATACCTCTCGGTATCGAATAAGCTCATTCCGTTGGATTTCTAAATGAAAAAAAGTCGATGCGATATTATATCGACCGCGATGACGTCCAACTTGTTGATGCTATTATTAATAAATCTTATCATGTATGTGTCACATAAGTCATGTTAAGCTATGTCTTATGTGGCACGTGCATTGACTATTTGCATACGTACATTAGTCTTATGTCCATATGCGTAGTAAATAAATGTGTCTTATAAGGAATAGTTTAACATGTCTTATATGTGACACATACTTCAATGTGCATAGGGGCATTACACCTGCGGTGTTATAATATAAAACATATTATATGAACGAGTTCTAACGATCAGTTTCGACTTTCGAGGGGAACAGAAACGACGTATGTCTTATAAGTCAGCCTTTTTCAACCTCAAGTCGCCACCTAAATTAGGGTCACGCAGGTTAGGATAGGTTAGGCTCTAAGGTGGTGGTGGAAAATAAGGGCGTATATCAATTGCGCCGAAATTACCTTTTTACCTGTAAAAAATTTATCGATTGCGCCGCGTATCAACTCCGCCGAACTTTTTTACATATTAATTCCGCCGGTTATCAATTACGCCCAACTCTTAAAAGGCTTATGTTTGCTAATATATAGCAAACATTTTTGACGATTATATAAATAAAAAAATTAATAGATTCACCTATATAAAACTAGCATCAAATCATTATTTTAAAAATTGACCATATTGTATATTTTTATTACTTTAATTTTTATTTTTTTACCATACCATGCGACATGTACAATACCTATATATTATTATTAGTATTATTATTATTATTAATTAATTATTTAAAAATATGACGATCTTACTTCATTTTGTAAAACTAGATATACTAAATATATAAGTTATATTATTTTAGGATTTTAATAGATATTACTATCCGTTATAGACGACAATGTTTGAATTGTTTTTATTTAAATAAAACTTACTTTATACTATTATAATGGCATACTAAGTGTACCCTAACCTATACTGTTAATTTAAAAAAAAATTCTGTATAATATGATACTTTGGTTATTGTTTAATAAACAGTCGGCGGAATCGATAATCGGCGGAATCAATATAAACAAAAATTCGGCGGAATCGATAGCCGGCGGAATTGATATTAAAACGGAGTCGATAAAACCTCGAAAATAATTTCAGACGACGAAAAACGTGGAATGCGCGTATCTTGGGAGAGGGGCACGCTATACAGATTGGTAATAGTACTTTACACTGCGGTACACGATACGCGTGACTGCGGTAACCGGTAGGTAGGTATACAATATACGTGACCGTGGTAGCTGGTAGGTATATAATATACGTGACTTTGACAGCTGGTATAGTTGGCATATGTAAATATAATAGCGTGGTGTGATATTTTGTGCAATGTTTCACCCGTCATGTTTGACGACGGATCGGTGGGGGTGGCATGCACCGACGAAAGGTCAGCGTCGACGGAAATAGTCTTGAACGGTAAACCGCTGCCGTTGGCGTAGTCGACGGCGGAGGCCGCGGCGTTTGAGTTCCGCACAATCGTCGACGCCGTTTTGCTGACGGACACTTGACCGCCGCCACTGCTGCTCGGCAATCCCACTGTGGAAACACGAAAACCGTCAGGACTACTCACGTGGATGTGTTGGGTACCTAATATTATAAGTCGAGGGCAAAAGCCGGAACTGACAAAACGCCAAGTGCCCACTTGAGTAACGTCGACACGTCGCGGTCGTCGTAGGTTTTCCGGCTTTTTCCGAGGCAAGACCATAATATAATTATTATTAGTTGTGTCCAACATCAATATTATTAATTGAGCAAACTGTAGCACCCGTAAACTTGATTACTATATTCTAGTATAGTAAAACTTTTTTTTTAACATTCAATGTCAAATAATTTTAAAACAGTAGATAATACAAAACATATAAATGTCATTTAAATACCTAGGTGTTTTGGAAATGTACAAATGACCTACGATGAAATCAACAGTATATCTACATTCTACACATGATATGATGATAACCATGTCATAAAAATAAAACTGCGTTTATAAGAACAAGTCGTTAGGGTAAATGTGACTAATGGTGACTTGCGAGGGTATTTAAAATGTTAGGGGACAGATGAGGTAGATATTTTAAGTGTATTTAAATGCATGGGGAATGTACTGGTATATACTATAATATATAGTGATATGTAATGGCGGATTTACAATATTTTTTTTCTTCAGGGGGGGGGGGTCCTGATAAATAATATGTATTTTGAAGGTATTTTTTACTATAAGTATTTACTGTATTTTTTTATAATATATATCATCGTCTAGGAGGGGGTCCACATCAGCTGTGCAGGAAAGAAACAAATGTGTGAACAAAAAATACGTAAAATTATTTAAAAGTATTGTCGTAAAAGTGGAAAAACGAATTACAATGAGCAGTGCCCTCCCTTCCCCCGAACAAAAACCTGAAACCAACCTATGTTAACATTAAATCATGGCTTGAAAACGATATTGCATACCGATTTTGAGTACCACGGGTTAAAACCGTCAAAAACCGTAATAGATACCAAAATTGAAAAAAAACCAATAACGGTAATCAAAACTGAAATTGAAACCTGAAAAATAAAATCCGATATTCAAAACAAAAACAAAATCAGAAAAAAAAATACCGAAATAAAAATCGAAAAAAATAAATACCTATAACCAAACCTGAAATCGAAATAGGAAAAAATATTTTCGGTTTCAAGCCTTGCACTAAATGCCTTTATTTCTAATATTTCAAACACCTATGTGAATTTATGTTATATTTTTGGGGTGGGTTGATTTCACAATTGAATTGTTCGTTTTATTTTTCTTATTAAAACCTTATATACGTGGTTGATAGTTTGATCCCAATATTATACCAACGAAGTATCACAAGATGTTATACGATGTCGTCATACATTTTTTTCGTATGTTGCTATCCTGCTATAATTGAACTATAGAATCTAGACTAGAACTAAATAAGAAGTAAGAACTACTTTAGAATACTAGATAGTTTGCTGTACATGAAGGGATGAACCAAATAAAGTTCAAACCATCAATACAATCAGTCCATTTTAATAAATAATAATATATTATTGTTATTTTTTTGATTACCTCGTACGAAAAATATCAAAAGAACTGTAATGAAAATCAGGATGGCGACGTTGTACACTACTTGTCGCCTTTGCAGTCGAATAAAAACTTCGGTGACGTCAATGGCTTCGGTCCCCAACACCTGCGATTATAATATAGTAAGTATACATAGGTACATATTATTATAATATTATCATAACAAATTATTATTATTATTATTCGTATTTTTTTTTTATTGTTCTAAACTAACATCGGCGATAATGTCCATTGGTAACGTTTTTTTTTATGTTTAATTAGGTCTTACAATTTGGTTTTGTTTAAGACCTTTAAAATTTGTGTGGTGGTTTTCGCGTCAGATCTGAGTGCTGCGCCTATAGGCTGTTGTATATGTAGATGCTGCTGAGGTTGTTTACGTATTGGAGGAATTCTGTAATTATGTGGTTGACTGAGAATTCTCAGTTCCACAAAAATTACACCTATTTGTATTTTCGTCATAGTTTGATTTGATTGATATGTATAAGAAGTATTGATCCGTGTCTATAGTATTCGTTAATTGTATTAAAAAAAAATACTTGTAATTGTTTATACTTATTGTTGTTAGCATGTGAACAGCAGTGAGCACTGATATTCAATCTTAGTCCTCGGCATAAGTGGAAACAATATACGTCCTTATATAATTTTCTAACCGTGTTTGCATATAATAATATCGTAGGTACGATCTACATAGCAAAACCTTAGCACGATAAACATCTGTGTTGTTTCCTCAGGACGTCCGACGCGTTAAAACTAAACCTTAAGACGTTATAGACGCCTCATTGTTTTCTCACTCGACCCCCCCCCCCCTCCCTAACACCCTGTCATGATATTGTTATATAATAACCGCTAGTACCTATATA
>NC_042494.1:24371407-24402155 GCF_005508785.2 Acyrthosiphon pisum
TTTTCCCGTGGCATTAAATAACTATTGAGAAAATTAAAAAATGACCTCTTTAAAGTACCATCTTGATCCAATTTGCTAAAATATAAGGTACTATATGTTGAAATCGAAACACTCCTTCTGGAAGAAATTTTGTATACAGGATATAAAAATAAAAAAAATAAAAATAAACACCATTGTAAAAACAATAGCTTCCTCACTCCGCTCAGAATCTAAAAAAAAAAAAGTTCGCTATAATTAATTAGATACCCAATTACAAGTTGTTTAATTTGTTTTTAATTATTTTAATACCTCATAAATGTATAAAATAATAATATAAATTATCAAATAAAAATTGAGCATTTTTTTTTACTATAGTATACCCAATTAAACATTTTTTTCTCGCTTATTTTCACGATTTTTATTGCATATTATGTGGCATATTTTGATACTTTTTAATGCATACAAATCCGCATTATAATAATATTATTATATACAATTATTTTATACCACGGGACTCAAACGTATAATAACAAAATAATATTATTATGTTATAAATCCGACAGGTGCGCATCCACAGTTTAGAGCTCTTGTACAATGACATGTCACGTCATATTGTACGATATAATTAATAATATTATTATATTAGTTTGTACTAAAAATGTTTGGACTTACAATCGCAGAGCTATAAATTAATTGTAACTATATTGTCACAGTGTGTGTAGTAAACATTATGCGTACACAATATTATTCGGCGGCGTACACACAATAATAATTTTGCCGTTCTAGACGTTTCGTGCAAACGACCATGAGGAAACGTATAAGTAATTAAAACGTTTACCGCAGACGAGTGTATAATATTCATAGTTGGAATATGCAGTAAATCGCGATAATGCTGCGATGGAAATAATATTGCGAAAGTAAAAATATAACGACCAAAACTTTCACTGAAGTCCAGTGGTGGCGGAATATATAGGATTATTTGAAGCAATTGTTTCGTGTCTGAAATGGGTGGATGGGTGGGTGTATAAATATATATGAATATAATCGTAAGACCTCAACACAAATAGATTTTGTTGAAATTATAGTTATCTCTAAATTTAAGGGCCTATTTACGACTATATATATTTTGTGAGTTAAATACTATAATAATTTATGATATTGTAGCTGTTACGATTGCAACTGCTGCGCCTTACTAAATCATCGAGTGCATTCAGCACATGACTGAAATGAAAAATAAAATTTAATATGGTTGTGCCAAACAAACGATAAATAATTAAAAATTAGGTAGTCTTAGACTTTCAGTGTCTTAAAAACACCTATAGTGAAGGTACCTATAGTGAAATTTATATTAGAGAGCGATATATTTTTGAAGACAACCCAGTCGGAGTTTTGTATTAATCTAAAATCTATACATAGATAGTTTTAAAAACCTATTATTTTTTTTGTAAATTTTTTTAAAAAATAATTCTATCTTTTAACTAGACTGTCTTTAAAAAATATCGATGAAGTTGTCTTAAATTTGTTTTTAAATTCTCTTTACTTACCTATATACATTTTCTTATAAGAGTTTTCACTCTAAAACCACTTTTGAATGTTGTTTTGTTTGTTTCGCGCGGACAATGGACATGTTTATACCGCTGAAAAGAGTCGGTATAACAACGTCCTCTTAACAAATGACGATGGGATCCGCGATTGTCCTGTGTATAATGCTACTTTACCTACTATAAAGATCATAGTTTTAAGTGCTATACCTATATCAAATTTTACGTTATTACCACTATGCATTTATTTAAATTAAATGAATAATTTTTTTTTTATGAATATAAACAACAATATTATGTGCTTTTCCTTAAAAAAAAAAACCACACTTCATAAAATGTTTTTTTTTAATTTAAGCTATATGTGTGGATCTGACCTCCATACTCCTTTCGTGTATAATAATATTATATTATGCATATTATGCTGTCTGCTCTGCTGTATATTATAGTAATATAATCTTTATTGCCATCGAAATACTTCTGAAGTTTGATATAACAGAACGACATTATTAATGAGGATCAACGATTAATATGCCTATAAGATTTTCTACAGATTGTCTGAAACCATAATATGTGCATTGCTGTAACACAACAATTAAGAGGGCGGTATACCCGCATGCGTTGTCTCCGTCTTACAAATGTACAACATAGAAAAAACCTGTTTTGCGCGGGAAAGAACTGAGAAGGCTAAAGTCGACACTACGAAACGAGATTTACACCACATAAAAAAGATAACTTTGGCTAACCTAACCTAACTTAACCTAACGAAAGGATCTACCCTGGAGTCCGTAGAGAATAATAATAATAATATTATATAATAGGTATAGGTTAGGCAACGCCGGCGGTGGTATTGCAATATTAGTACCTACCACAGTTATCTATGCCGTGGTACCTACCATAACTGCACATTCCCGTACCTATATGCACTATTCACCCGTCGATCCCTTAAATAGACGACGAAAAGCTCTTACATAGAACCCGCAAAATAATAAAATATGTTTTAAGTAGATTTCCACATAATGCTCATTTCTCATATTGTTGATCTTCGGAAACTAATAATAGAGATGATGCACGGCACGTTTGTGTGTACGCGCGACCACTTGTTGCGCACAAACCATATTATAGGCAGCCCGTTACCGAAGCGTCGTTAGACATTTTACGGCTGTCACCCATTGCGTCCAATAATTGATAAAAATATTTACGTCGCCAATTGGAACGAAACTATTGTGCTACATTTGAATATTATCATTAGGTATACATAATGAGTAATGACCTAACCAAACATTACAATAAGCTAAATTTGGCATTTATTTCAATAAATAATAATAATAAATAATATTATAATATGACATTCTACACTATTTATTCCCGGAGCATCATCGGTTTTTTTTTAATGAGAAGTCGGTATGAAAAGGGGCCTATCTGTAACTAAATTATAATTGTATATGCCCGCATGTCATCAGAATAATCCTGTAAATAATATCATATTATAATATTCGGAAATGTTTCCGATCTAAACGTGTGATATAATAATCCAGATGTCTAATATCAGCTGGTTATTAGGTTGTGTTTGTAGACATTTATGCAACAGAAACACTGCCCGTCTAATATTTTAGAAATTAAATAGAATTCCAAATTAATTTTAAAATGTTTTCTATACGCATCTGAAATTTAGAACATTCCTCTAATAAAAAAAAATGCCATAAACGGACACGAACAAGCGATAATAAATTAATATATAGCTTTACAAAACGTGTTTCAAAAGTGCTGTGAGCAATAATACAATATTTTCGTCAGCCAAAATCCTCGGCCAAACTTATAGGTAAAGTAACTATTATCTAATAATCATAATACCTATACAGTTTGAGTGTGAAACAAAATTCACGTAAATATGTTAAATAACATATTTGTGTTAAGTTAGGAATGTGCATGCTGACCGGATATGTTCCAAATTAATTTATCTGAGTTTATATTGTCACGGGATCATCCATAAGTGGTAAAAAAATCTCAAGGATTTGAAAATGTGGTCTTCAAGTGTATTTTAAAATTCCCAAAATCATAATTTGAATATATGCATAATTTAAGCATAAAAATAGAGTGAGAATGCTTAAAAAATCACCCTGTACATTAAATTATTAACATTTTCTTCATGTCCATGTTCAGTGTCTAAGTTTCAAAACGGTTTTCCAGGCCTGTAGTTAACATAATGGTTCATGTCGATATGTATTGGTATAACATGTTTCGAGTAAATTTCCAATCGATATCATAACGCCCTCTATGGACATAATATGGTCTCCAACTATGGGGTACAGCAAAAGTGTCCAATACAAACAAAATTCAACAATTTCAGAAAATAACTAATGCTCCACCCTTTGTTTCTAATTACACTTTACATAATGACCTGCCAATTAAAACCGTGACAGAAGAAGCTACACGCTTCTACAAAATCTTTCATGCCCGTCTACAAACACACCAAAACCCACTCATTAAAAACCTATCCACCCAAACATACCTGACTACCCTAGTCATCGTCTTAAAAGGAGCTGGTGCCGTGACTTGTTAGGGAACTAATCTGAGAGGAGAAAAAAATATATATATACTAATATATAGTTAGATTTATACAACATCCAGTCAAGTGACATTAGTGAGTGGCTTCTTATCAAATACTTATGTATTATAGCCGTTGTAAAATATGCTTATAATGCATCAACTATACAGATTGTATATATTATTGTGTAAAATAAAAAAAAATAAAATATCACAACGCTATCTATTAGAAAATATGGAATGACCACGTCATATCATGAATATTTGTTTCACGCCACCAATGCACAACAATGAAACACATAATAATAATACGTGTATCACAATGCTTATTCAAAACTTTTTTCAACTTTATTTTCATTTTTAAAATAGTTATAATTAAAACTCATGTGATTTTTCAGGCAAAATTAAAATTTCAATTTTTAATTTCCATGTGTTTACAATAACATATTTTATTGTAATTATTAAATTATCTTAATGGATTCCCTAACATTATTATACATACAAATATATCATAATATTTTGAAAATCTACCATCATTATTACTACTTAGAGTATTCCAAACAAAGTATAATCAGCTGAACTAGATTTATGTTAATAGTCAAAGGTGGGCATAACTAGTTAGTTTATTTTCTAATCAACTTATGGACTTAACTAGTTTAATTTACAGTTGAAATAACTAAGCTTTTCTCAGTTGATTTTTAAAAAATCCATCAATTTAAAAACATTTTGAAATTTTTTGTTTATACGTTTATATTACTAGGTATGTCAGTATAAAATAAAAATAATTCAATACAAAAACACAAATATTTCTGTTCTTTTTCTTGATATAATAATTATGTGTATATTCATATGTTTTATTAAGTTTTAAATTATATATTATGCGAGTTAAAAAATTAATCATTTTAAATTATAAATTGACAATTGTTATGTTTCATGTTATATAACTTATATTATTCAATTGCTATATGATATAAAAAAATATATTTGTTAAATTATTAATTTGAGATGAGTGAAGTTTAAATTAGTAAATAATAGTAAAATAAAAATAAAAGGGTATACAGCCCAGACAGCAATTTTTGTTTAATAATATTATTATAACATTATAATAACGAATAATATTAGTGTAACGTTATTATAATAATATTATAATATTATAATTACAAAATGCTGTCTGGGAGTGTACAATTAAGATAAAAGTTCAATAAAATTGGTTTTTATAATTTATAAATCAGAAACTAAAAAGACACATTCACTCCTTATGCCATGTACTTTGTATTTTTTTCTTAACTATGCATAAAAATATTATATTATATATCGCATTTGTCGAGATCAATATATAAATTATAAATTTTTATCTACACATTTTTTTCTTCAAATTCAACACAGTACCACACCGCTACAGTATATGGAATATTGATACGCGTACACAGTTTGTAAGTCTCGTTTTAAATATCCATTAAAACTAATCAAACAAAGATTTAAAACGAATTTGTTTAAAAAACCTTTTATTACTAACTACTGTGATAAAATTGCTTATACGATGACGATATTGTTTGCATTGACCCCTCGCAAAGTTCTTTGGAATTAATTGCAAAATCTTCCGTATAAATGTATAATATACAAATCATATATGTCACCGTCTGTGCTACATTAAATGGATGACACGCATTCTTAACCATATCTTCGCGTTTATTATAAATTATAATATTGTATAGATGCAGTATTATTTCATCCGGAAAAAAAAGAATAATAAACCAACAGAATGATATTTTTAAAAGGAGAATTTTTTTGCCCGCGTTGGCAACCAAATGTAATAATAATAACTATTGTGTGTTTTTTTTCTGAATAACCTCTAACCAACGGAAAATAAAAAACATGAAAATTATAATAATTTTATAATTTTAAGGACCATTTTAAGGCAATGTGTGTGCCACCATAATATTATGGGGGTTGAATTCCAGGATAAAAAGTAGCCTTCATCACTGGGCGTTTTTAAAAAAATAAATCAGTAAAAAATTTGTGTTATTGACTATTGTTTGAAAAAAAATATGCATTATATTTACTATAATTTTGAAAAAAATTAATTAAAAAAAGTATATGTATGCTCATTATTATGTATACGTGATTTAAAACATTATTACTGTAAAATGTATAGTCGAGTAAGTTTTGTCCAAAAGGGAAGTCGATAAAAACATACCTTTTTACTTTGGCGCAGATGGGTTACACCCAATACGGATTATTTTTTGTGGAGTAAATGTGTAATTTTCGGTTCAAGTCCTCTACCTGTCTGTGAAAATCCCGTCAAAATCGGTTCAGCCGTTTCGAAGATTAGCCCTGACATACAGACGGACACTTCAATTTTATTTATTTGTAAAGATAAATATACTTCATCTGAGCTTACTACACACATTTAGGCACGGTGTGTATCTAATATTTTGTAATATTTCCCAATTCATTAAAAACCGACGGTCGGCTTTTTACTAGTTTTAAACGATTTATGACCATAATATTGACTATGTAAGCGAAAATAATTATTTTGTCACCAGACTTCGTTTAACTATAATATGTATATGCTCGATAATATACATTAATATCAATTAACTCGGAACACTGACCTGTCGGTCCTTTACGACCGTGATACCCTAAAATCGCAAACGGTCCTGTTAAGTTATAATAATAATTATGATGATAATAGCATAATACCAGTAATAAAGTAATAATTTCTATACTATAATATATGTTTTAAAATACTTATTATTATGTTTCATATTGACTTACATCATAATTACATAATATAATTATTATCTCCGTGTATACATACATTGTGAATGTCCCGATTTTTAGTTTATCTATATTGTCAAATATTTATTTTTTGACTGAATAATATAATTTTAATTAATTGATATGAGTATAATATTATATTTATGAATAATTATGAATCATTTGTTTTTCTCAGAGTACGAGATCAAGAATCAAATATTCGAAACCAAAACACGTACACCATAATCGTAATAAAGAACCTTTTTTTAAAAAAATATTTTATGGCTACGTTCGATTTTGATATTATTATAAAAATGCTTTAACATATTCGCTCCGGTCAGAATCTAAAACGACGTCGGTCCCTCGTTTCGTTAACGTTAACGTTTTATGCGGAGGGAGGGTGACATGCAATTTTCCATGACCAGTAGCATCACAAGTTTATTTCTGATAGGGCTTATAATATTAATTATAATAATCTGTTATAAATCCATTAATAATAATATTTGTCACAAAAATATGTACGGTTTTTAACTAAAAAATATATCATATAGTTTGCTTGAAATGTCGGGAGACGTGAATGTTGAAACATCAATATTATAGTTTGCCAGAGAAGTTTCACAGGCGAATACAAACATGAATTTTACTTCAAAGTTGTATTTTATATCAACTTATTCAACTAATTTATATCCTAAAGACAGTAAGATCTAAAATATCAACCCTCGCCAAAAATGTAAAATGGTTAAAAATTGAATATACGTATTATAAAATGTAAAGGCGCTTAAATTATTTAGAAAAAAAAAAACTTGGCGGGGTAGGATTAAAAATGATTAATTTTATAGGAAAAACTTTAAAATATATGATATAATATTCTGTATGCGTTCGTCGTTGTTTTGCTGCGATACACTAATCATACTAATTTGTGACATAGTAAAAAATAATTATAATTTATAGGTAACATAATATTGTATTACGCATAATTAAAACGGGCTCATAAAATTATGAGTAACCGATGATTTCAGCATTTTGATGTGATTAATTATTTTCCCATAGGTACGGTCTTTCTGATAAAGAGATTTCATCAGAGTTTCACGAAGCCAGAGGAGCAGTACAGATTGGATATCAGACACGGATAGTACTAACTTGGAGTGGAAAGTTAAAACGGATAACTTTGTGAACTTCATAGTAATAACTTTTCAAGAGACTGTCAAATTTACACTTCGAACAGGACTATTATTTTTTACTAAAATGCTTTAACCTGGTCTTTGCTTTTTGTTTTATACCCAACACAAAAAGAATAATAATTTATTTTTATTTTTATTACATAGAAAACGTTGGTTCAAAGGTTTTATTGTTGTGCATTATTAAAACCAAACATTAAACTATCAATAATTATTAATCAATTGATTAATTATTGATAGTTTATAAAATATATTAAATGTATGTCAGAAAAATTATTTATCGTTCGATAAATATATTGTATCCCTGACTATTATAATATAATCATATAGGATTATTTTTCCAAATATATAATATACAGTTTATAATTAGTCCGTTTATCCTGGACCCTGCCAATAATACGCATTTGGGGTAATAATTTTGTTTTTTCAAAAAGAAGTATAAGAACAATTTTATTTACGAACAATATTATAAATTTATGAATATTTTTACGAACAACAGAAGAACAATACTAAATTGCGTTACAAATTACCTACTTCAAAAAAATCCCCAATTAATTGTCCTACAAATTTTCTCTCCAAAACTTAAGCCAAGTAAATGCACGATTTCGCTATAAAATTCTGCTGCAGTGTTTGTTTTCTGACACATAATTTTTTGTCACACGACGTAGGTGATAATAATATAAATGTAAGTACGCATAGGCGCAAATAGCGTTTGGGATTTGGAGGGGGGGGGGCAAAGCCTTACTCTGATAATATTGAATAAGCTTAGAACAATATGTAGGAAATGTTTTAGGGGGACATACCTACCCACTAACCTAACCTAAAGCCTCCCTCCCCCTATTTGCGCTTATGTAGGTACGATACCTAATACATACAACTGTACAAGCATGACTAGGAGCGATGTCGATGACGACGATAATTGTCTACAAATAATTAATTATTACCCGGTGTTGCAGCGAGTTGGGTGAGTTTTCGTTGAACTCGACGACTGCTTGCAGACTGGCCGGCGTCGAATGGCTCTTGGTCAGCTCGGCCGTGCTGCTGGAGCTGATCTGGCCGCTGTTGGCCGGCGAAAACCTGGCCCGGCCATTCCACTGATCGCACACCACGTACCGGTCGAGTATGAAACGTTTCTTGTTCGACCTGGATGGTATCATTTTGGCGTGCGACGACAGCAGCGGCGTTTCCATGCTCTTGGTCGAGTAGCCGGGCGACGAGTTGACACTGTACGAGTCACTCCAATGACCGCTGTCCTGTGAACGTCATGAATGATATGATATGATTAAGTAGACGTGATGATTATTGCCGATAAAAATACGGGGTAAGATTAGATTAGAAACGCCGGAAATCGGGTGTGGACATAGACATATAAATAAATGGACTGAGCTTCCCCGCCCCCCCCCCCCATATATCAGGATTTGAAATGTAAATTGTGTGAGAGAGATAGATATAGTTGGTGGGTAATCATAAAAGAAATAATATTATATTTCATTTATGCCATGAAATTATTGTAATTTATAGATTATAATATAGTATTACTGATACTGATAATCATCATTGATGTTTGTATAGCAAAATATAGTATAAATAGTACTATCTTTAATCGTGGTAATGATATAATATTTGATAATATGATGAAATAATTTGAGTATTAAATTATTTTCTCCGTGGTTGTCCCTAACTGTTTCTATCTCTCTCATTCAATATCGGTTTCATGATTTCTCTCTCTAAGCGCACTCCATTTATTTATATGTTTATGGGTGTGGAGTAAACTCAGTCATCCCAAAAGTTTTTTTGAGCGAACTATTAAAGGCTTTACCCCTAAAAATTGTATTATTATATATTATCCTTCTAACTATACACTTGTACTCATATAATATTGCATAACATATAATAAACATAATAGTTTATTTTATGTTGAATATTATTTGCGTAAAAATCGTTCAAACATACAAAAATGTATACAAAATTCCGTATTTTAATTTTGCTCTGCTATGTATATTAACACAGCTAATACGATTACATAATTGTCTTTAGGCCCAAATAATACCTAAATTGTTTTATGTTATAGTGACATTGTTAAAGTGTTGTTTATGAGCTATACCTAATAGGTAGGTACCTATAATATGAATATTAAAACATGACTATTATAGTTATTAGCATATTGTATTACATCAGAGGTTATATATGTGATATTATAGTGTTACGCCTGAAATCATTACGCTATCTATGAACGTAATGAGCCGCTTTGATATATTCCTGCAAAATAATTTGGAATTAATATAAAAGTCAGAATCCCCTCCCTCACAGATAATCTATATATGTCTGGTAATTTAATAAGTTTTCATTGTACCATAGGAAGGTCAGCCTTGAATCTTATACCCATTTTATTTTTTAAGAATCGACAGATAACTACATTTTAAAATAATGCACAGAGCTACAAGTTTTATTATTTAAATTATATTACCTATATTATATAAAATAATGATAAGCCTGAGACCCTGATGATTATTTTTCGACCAATGTACAAAGTAGTTTAAATCCAAAATAGTATTATAATTTGTTATGCACTAAATCATGCATCTGGCCATTTAAAAATTGATAGAGTATCAAACATATAATCTATAAAAATGTTTTATTTGGCTATTGAAACACGTGGATACGAAAAGAAGTATGAAAAAATAGTACAGGTGGCTTTTTGTCCCCCAAAAAGGGGATCGCAGAGATTCGCCATCTGAGGTTAATTAAAACGGAGCCCAAAACACACTGTTTGTAAACAAACTGACTCCAAGTAAATTACCGTCAGTACAATTTTATATTTTGTTCTTAGCAAGTTCAACGTTATTATACTTATTTTGTATCGTTTTTGAATTTTTTTTAAAATATATTTTTACTTTAACTTCATATTATGTTCTACCATCGGTAAAATTAAACACATTGCATTACATTTAGATTTCATGCAACACCCGTATACGACGTATGTAATGTATCATCATACTTTCTAATCATATAATGTCAAAATGACAAATTCCTTTTGTCCCTAAGCTAGAATGACTATACATTATTCGGTTTATACTCGTGATTGGTACACCACGTGATTAATATATACATAGACATTATTTTAATTGTTACAATAAAAGTATTCTCCGAGTAAATAAATTATTAAACGACTTGATTTTAGATATAAAAGTAAATTTGTCAAAAATAATGCTAAATACAAGAAAAAACGATTATTTTAAATTAAAACATTAGGATTTCACTGTTGGAACTATTCTAACCACCAAATATAAATTGTTAAAGATTATCAGCTTATCCTTGCAAATTTTAATTAACTTGGGAAGTTTTTCAACTGCTATGTTTTTTGAAGATAACCAAGTTTACTTCTGCAAATGTTTAAAAATATTTCCATTTCCACTTCTCCAAAGATTATATATATTTAATAGTAACAGGTGTTCATTTCTCTAGTGGTTATTTCGTGATTTGCAGAAGCATATTATGGTATTATATTATGTATTAAATTATATTTCCTGTAAAAGAGGAGATAATTGATTGAAATAAAAGATTGGAATAAAGGAAGATTTATTTTTTTCTCGAATCGTATTTTCGCAGATAATTTATGTTATAATTTAAAATATTTTCTTTGAACTAATCTGTCAAGGTCCACAGTACATAACCATCTGTGATTTTGGATCTAATATCATTATAAATCAAAATGTTTTAGTGATTTATTTAATGTGAGTATGTGATAGTAAATAAGGATTTTAGTGTTAAAGAAATAATACCAAAAATACATTTTAAACAACTTTTTCCCCTCTTTTGAACTACTACACGAGGGATAAACACGTTATAATTACTTACCCCAGGGCCTAGATAAATAATAATATGCAATACCAATATGGATGAAAAAAAAAACGTTATGACGGTCCGATTGTAAGACAAAATAATAGGTAAACAAAAACACTGGACTTAACCTATCAATGAGTAACAATCCGTTCAAGGTCTATTTTCTTTATCGAACAGTCGTTTATTGAAATGTGATGAAACGAGTTAGGTTTTTCGTATATTTCCCGAAATATTTCGGGAAATATACGCAATATTAGAATCGGCAGAGTATATATTTTATAGTGTTTAAAGGTTTAAAAAAAATGGACTTTCATAATATCATAACTAGGGACCGGATTTATAGGCAAATGCATATACGTATTGGAATAAGCTTTTTGATATCTGATGAGAATTGTCTCCGATTTAGATCATTCTCTTTAAAATAACAGGTAATAACTGTATTTTGCATATTTTGCATATTTCAACGTTTTTACCTATTAAATACATATTTAATGCTTATTTGTAGGTTTATAGTGCATATTATTATTTATAGCACATATATTTGTTTTTCGTCGTATTTTCACGTTCACAGCTTCATAATATCGATAATATTACGACCAGTCATTATTGCCAAAAAAAAGATCATATGTATATATTATTATTATAATATTAATATAAATAAATTCGTTGTTCCTATAATAGAGTTCAAATGTTCGACGGAAGTCGATCAGGGATAATATTTTATACATTGAAGATAAATAACGTTAAATGGTGAAAAATTTAGTGAATATGACAAAAATATACTTTTTTATACTATTAAAACCCTTATATACCTCTTTTATTACTTAATTAATTAATACTTATTTTTTACATAATTTTAAATAATATGTTTTCGATTCAATTTTATGTGTATATTTAAAAATAAATGCATATTTTGTAACATATAAGAGCATTTTTAGAAGCATATTTTGAGGTCTTTTTGTGCATATAAATCTGGTCTCTAATCATAACCTTGTGAAATAACGCCAAAAAAGATAGGCAGGTATAGCTAAGGTACTGTACACACGTGGGCGGGCCAACGTCACGGCCAATATTATTGTAATATAATGTCAATCGAAATACCTCTTGTCCCCTTATCACCCCTCACCTGTCGATTCGGAGACATGGTCGCGGCGGGCGTCATCATCTCGTAACTCTCGCGGCTACCACCGTCCAGCGGCTCGGAAATGCATTTGATGGGTGGCGGCACTTTGAATCTTCTGGCGCGCAGTTGCGGCGGCTGCTGTGGTGGCTGCGGTTGCTGCGGTTGCTGCGGTTGCTGGGGCTGCTGTTGGACCACGACCGCGGTGTCTTTGGCATGGTCGTCGATGAACCCTCTGACGGTCTGTCGGTCGGTCGGCGGATCGCCCGCACAGCCGTTGGTGGCGCGCGGCGGAGGCGGCAACTTGTATTGGGCCGGGCGTGGACTTATAACTGGCGGCCCAGGGTTCCGTCTGGCCGGAATCAAAGGAACCATGGTCGATGGAGTGTACAACGCCTGTGAAAAAAAAAACGTAAAACGTGTACAAGGAAGCATTCCGGTAAAGTTGAAACGCCAGTCAGCGTGTGGCCGATTTTAACGGTACAAAGGGATCATTATGCGATGCAGATTATTAATTTCCTTATTTACACGCACATTGTTCAAGCGTTTTGTTTGTAACTTTCTTTTGTGGGAAATAACACCCGACTAACATATTATAATCGAATACTTTTAATATTGTTAAACTCTGCATTTGGGATTTGGGGGAGCTAAAGCCTTACTTTGATAATATGAAATAAGTTTAAAACAAAACGAAGGAAATGTTTGGGGGGCTATGGACATTTTTGGGAGGGCTTATCCCCTAAAGACCCCCCACCCCTATTTGTGCCTATGCTACTACCTATAAACGTTTTTGGGAAATTACGCAAAACGATATAGGGACACACTATATTAAGAGAATAATATAATATTATTGATATATTTAATTTGTTATAGTATTATGTTAGAACTAATCAAACACACAGGTTCACAGACGATTTCAGGTGAACCGAAATCTAAAAAAAAATATGTTACCTACTTACGATATTAATGCATCATATTGTATTAAGTGATGCTATTTATATATTATGTTAATTTAATTTTCTAAATTATCTGTAGGTATCCACTATACTACAATAGGTGTACATCATATTTTTATAGATAAAACGAGGTGTGTAGAAATAAAAATAAATATTCAAAGGCGAAAATTTTAACGTTGACAGTTATAAGTTATAACTGTCACACGTGGACTTGGCGCATTAGTGCGCCGGATGACAAAAGCCAAATCACCGAAGTATTTTTAAAACCATACGTTTTAGATTTCATCAAATTTAAATTACGGCATTGTAGTATAATATAGAGAACTTCAATCAGTATAGCGCTTATTTGATCACGTTGAAAAAGACGTTCTTTCGGTCCTTTAGAACGCATAGGTTAGCATAATATACTAGTAATCAGAGTTATATGTAAAGTATATTTGACCATCTTTCTGTGACTTATAATACGTATTTATATTTTATGTATATATAATATACTTATACCTGCAAAAATCGCAGTATTCTATTATGTCAGATTTAAGTATCAATATTTTTTTTTTTTTTTTTTCAATTATTAGTATACCTATAAAATCTTTTTTAGAAGATACAAATAAATTATTCTCCGTATATTATTGTTTGTATAGTATTTATATATATTTAAGATGCGTTCCTTACATTATAAAGATGAGCACTTACAATCGAAATGTTACATTTAAAATATTATAAGATAGTATAATATGCAATATGCATACAATTTATACAGTTAGTTTTGTTTGTTCGCGTGTTTCAATTTGAATTATTTTTTTTTCCACTAAATAATTATCCTATTTAAGTTATTATATTATACAGTTACCATACAGAATCAATGAATAACATGAGTATTTGAATTATTTATTTAAGTTTAAATCTAAAATGTATATTTTAATAGGTAAACCTTTGCAGTTTGAATGATGTTTTCATTTGTCAAATAAATATTCTCTAAAAATAGATACTTTTCACATTCACAATACTTCTTTTAATCGTCTTAAATATTTTTTTCAAGCGACAACGGACTATTTTTGGGAATAGTGTATTATATTACTCACTATTATTAAGATACTTAAAATTAACCATATTATATCCAACCAAATTTACTAATATTAATTTTACTTTTTTTCTTTTTTAAATATTAAGAAACATAATATATTACAGTCGACTCTCGGTAACTCGAACCTTGATAACTCAAAATTCTTGACATCCCGAATAAATAAAATTCCCCTTCAAATAACAATAATACATTGAGATATTTATAACTCGAAATTTTTAGTAAGTAGAATTTTATTTTTTCCCCTTGAGCTTCGAGTTACCGAGAGTCGACTGTATTTGAATTAGCTTAAAAAGTTAAAAGTAATTGTTTATAAAATATATATTTTTGTTATTTAACACTTTGAGTGCCATGTGTATCAATTTCAATACACAACTAATTTGTTTATTTGTGCCGTGTGTATTGATAATGATACACATTTATATGGTAAACACATTATAAAAAAAATGTCCCGGGCAGAATGGTCAGTTTTGTCGTTTGTGGCCTGGCACTCAATGTGTTAAAGTAGAAAAAATTTAATATAATATAGTACCTCTGTACTGTTTGAACAATAAGGTGAAAATACAATACATAGTACACTGTGAACACATAAAAGAACTTTTGGCGTTTTTCCAACTCATATTTTTTGAATGAAAAAAAAAAATTAAAATAGCCTGTTAATTTTAATATAAATTTAGAACTTTTTGATTTTAAGTTTTAAACAACTTTTTATGAAAATTACTTGACACTGAGATGAAATTCTTGATTTATACATTTCGTCTACAAACATAATAAAAACATATAATTATTTTTAAAAAGTAAACGTAAACTAGATTTAATACTCAAAATGTCCTTTATAGTTTTAAAAAAATATTGTGTTTAAAATATACTTTATCGATATATAATATATTATCCATTAATTAAAAGTCATGTTTTTATTGGTTTTAATTTAAGATAAATTGGATGTACATGGTTTTAATGTTTTTTTTTTTTTGATTTTACAAGTTAATAACCTAATTAATTAATTAAATATCTTTTTTAATACATTTTCTCATATTTACCATACCTACATTCTTTTAACATTTTGCAAATTATAGATAACTTAAAAGTTTATTCAATACCAAAGTATTGTCCTTTAAAAATATTATTGATTATTATTTAAGAAAGGTAGACAAAAATATAGTAATATTATCTATATTCAGTATTAATAGTGTTCAAACACCTAACGACAGTTCACGTTCTATATTATACATGTCTTGTTATTACCGTTAATGAAATTTATTATCTTACAATATTCTTATCGGCTGTCATTATACTCATATTATATTATAATAAGTATAGTTATACACATATACCATACAGTATTTATGAAACATTACGATTAAAATGGCACACATAATTTATTGTCGTGAAAATCCAACGTGAAATATATATATTATAATACGGACAAAGTGGATCATCGGGCAATGTGCACAGTCAATCTGAAACTGCCCGATTTTGATCGGCAATGTATAGGTATTCAAAATTATAAGTTTCCGGAATATTTATAATTCTCCAGTCCACTTTGGGCAGTGTTAACTACAACAGTCCCTGTTTTATTACTCATATTCTATAATACTTCGTTTTAGGTAAAGATGAACTGATAACATTTTTATTTATAGTGTTTAAATTATTGTTCATCATTCTAATTGAATGAAAGCACTTCTCTAATATTCACAGACGGGATGTATGATTGTATTGATGTAATCTTACAATATCTTAAATCAAAAACATCATAATAATTAATATTATCTCTAAGGTAGAACCAGATTCATCAACTCTTCAATTAATGAGAACTCTAAAACTATACTATCAAGTGAATTAGCCATATGTATTCATTTACCTATACAATCAAATAATCTTTATTATTATAGTTCTGTACCATTACTTCATAAAATTACGTAGGTAAGCCACGAATTATGCAATTTTTAAAAGTATTCAAATAGGCCCATAATATACATATTATACAAATAATTATTTTGAAAAGTATTTAAAAGAATTTATAGCTGATACTATCAAAAAATTAAAATTTTTTTACAAACTATTTTTTAGCATATTAATGTTTTTTATTAATTTTATTGAAAATTGTACACTGTACCTATAATTTGGTGTAATTAAAAAGTAGGTACTCATATTTTTTTTATCAATGTATTTGAATTGTATGTTGGGTGTATAAGTCGCATAAAAAAAATATATTATTCAATATTCTCATGTTATAACGTGATTAAATGGAAAATAAAAATATATAAATTACAAAGAAAAAGTATTTAAAATACAATATAATTAAGTAGGTATTTAAAAAGTATTTGAAATTTGAATACTTTTACTCAAATACTTTACAAAGCTTCCGTCAATACGTACTAAATTGACAAAAAAGTTTGCGTCTTTTTTAATATGATAATTTAATCAAGTTTGTTTTAGTTTTATTTCATAACTTAAGTTACAAAGCACAATTTACTGCTGGTAAAATAGTGTTTTAATAAATTGTCCAAGAAATCCGTTGTTGTAAGTCGTAATAAATTATATTTCAGTGATATAAGCGAAATTCCTCTTTAGGAAAATAAATACAATAACTATATTGGCCCATAGATAGAGATCAAGTACATTGTATTTAGATTAAGGTTTTATTGTTGAAAAAATAATTGAAAGTTTTTAAATTTGCAGATAAGTAGTTCTTGTCGTTTTCACTACCTACATACTTGAATTGTAAAAAAAAAAATGATATTTATTTAAATGATTATGTAAAATCTTTAATATACAAACTATATTGTAAAAACACTTTTTAAGAAAAACTATCTGTCAAAACACTTTTTAAGAAAAACTATCTGTCAAACGATCATTTTTCTTGTGCACCAATATTATAATAACTGTGTAACAAAAAATGTTTTTATAATAGTCACTGTCGTCACTTATATAAGTTATAACCTCCCTAATAGGAGGACTGCAGATTCTCGGAAAAAAAAAATAATAAAATACAAAATTTGACCCGTTGTTTGTGTAAATTATTTTTACTTGAAGTCTACGACAACGCCGACGCCGGCGACGGTTCTGCATCGATTTTATATCGCAAAGTACTTTCCAATTTTCAGTGAACGTGACTTTGAAAAGCCGGCCTTTTAGTGGCGATGGCGGTATAAGTTGACCGTGGAAATCCAGTGCGTTCGGTACGAATGCGGTAAATTTGTTTCGTGACCTCTGCCGTTGACTTATATTAATAGTCATCGGCAAAAACAGATCTACAATTCAGTTTTATTTTCGTCGTTAATTATTCGAACGGTTCCGTCGACTACTTGAATCGTTCCGCTCGCTAATCGTTCTAATTTTCGCGTTACGATAGTTCCAAATAATAATAATTATAGCAACCAATTCACCGGCCCAATACACTTCACTTTTGAACTTGCAGGAAGGTCCCTCTATATATATCTATAATATCCTACGCAGTAGCAAATTTAGTTGTGACTGGATCGATTCCGATGGACTTTATTACCTAAACATGTAACTATATTATACAAGACCTAATCTCGAAATAAATCAATCAAAAATGTTTCCTTGCAAGCAAATTTATCGATTTACGCGTATGGATATAGAATTCATCGGGACATCTTAAAATTTTTAAATATGGAATAATATAAATCATATTATTCCATAATATTATGTATAGTCTGCATGTTCTCTGTTTTAATATTTAAAAACATTAATGCCTAATCTAAATTGTAAAAAAAAAAAATAGATCGTACATAACAGTCAGGGTTGTATAAAAATATAAATCCCGAAAAACAGGTCAAATATGCTTATCTGACACGTCATGAAACCAAAATCATCGCCTGCTAAACTTACTGCTTTAAACTGCAGCAATCAGTACATAACACATCTCTTAGTTAACATAACAGGACGTGCGATTCACACGTCGATAATTAATCGCGTTTCCTCGTCAGTGTCGAAAATGTGGATATATATTTATATTTTATCGAAAGTCTGTTTTCTATTTATTTGACAATAGGCTCAGCCACGAAGTGTGAAAGTACCTACAACGACATTACAATATACAGTCACAGCTGGTGAATGTTATTATATGTCAGCAGCCGCAAAAGTCGTGATCAACAACGGCACCGCCGTTTGTTCGTAAAAGTCAAAAGTTCTTTTGCGTATGTAAAACATTTTTGTTCAAACATATTTTTTTCCGAATAATGCACGGACGACGGCAGATGGAGAGTATCTGCATATTCGCGTACCTAGTGAAACTACCAGTATGTATGTAAATAATAATAATATTATATTGCGTCAACAGTGACTTACTGCCAATGCTGGGCATTAACGAGTTAAAAAGTTAAAGTTAAGTTAATAAGTTAATTTTGTATTAACTTTTTAACTTTACTAGTTACTTTTGGCTTTTCATTATTTTAACTGTTAACTTACTAAATTTCTTTTTTAATTAACGTGAAATAAACGAGTTAATTTTCATTTCAAGATGTAAGTTGAGTTAATTTATTTTGTTTTTAATTGTATTATATTTCACAATTCAATCTATTTCGTTTTTATGTCAAAAAATATTTACCGTGAATTGTTTAAAGTAAAAAATGTATATCATTCGAATCTTACTATAATATGAAAATACTGTATAATGTATAAACACTAAAGTCTATAATTTAGTTTTGGGTTGGTAAAAATTGAGTAGTCTAGTGTTGTATAAACAAATTAATTTTTTTTTAACTTAATAAAAAGTGTGGATTAAGTTTTAACTTAACTTAGTTAAGTAGTTAACCTATAGTTAAATTAACTTTAAACTTTTGGTTATTGGTGCATATTAATTTAACTTAACTGAGTTAAAAAAAATCATTAACTTGCCCAGCCTTGCTTAGTGCAGCTTTAAACTGCAGAAATCAGTGTGAATAACGCATATCTTAGTTAGATACGATTCAACGCGTATTTAAACGTCGAGAATTAATCGCGCTTCCTCGTCAGTGCCGAAAATGTGGATACATATTTATATTTTATCGAACATCTGTTTTCGATTTATTTTACAATAGGCTCGGCCACGAAGTGTGAAAGTACCTACCACGACGTTTGAATCACGTGTTATAATATACAGTCACAGCTGGTGAATATTATTATATGCCGGCAGATGCAAAACTCGTGATCTACAACGGCGACGCCGTTTGTTCGCAAAAGTCAAAAGTTCTTTTGTGTATGTAAAACATGTTTGTTCAAACATCTTTTTTTCCGAATTATGCACAGACGACAGCAGATGGAGTATCTGCATATTCGCGTACCTAGTGAAGCTACCAGGATGTATGTAAATAATAATAATAATAATATTATATATTGCGTCAACAGTGCGACGACCGCGATGGGAACATAGAAAATCGCAAATCGGAATAATCAAACACCTCAGCGCCTATTGACTCGTCGTCGTGTTGAAATAGTGGCGGAAATATATATAAAACGAAAAAGCTGAACATTTTGTAGTATGCAATTACAATTAGATTCACTGTTGCGTGTAACTTCACCAGAACCAATATAATACAATAATTGTACATCCGCAGGATTGTATACATATTAATCAGGGAACCTTAACACGGGGCATGTTAGTTGAATATCGACAACGGTTAACTTAAAACACACATATGACAGCATATGTTTTATTTTTTTCGACGCCTTTAGGGCATTCCGTCCATCAATATATTTTGTTGTAATATGCCATAAGACGATCCAACGACCCAGCAGGGTTGCGCTAATTGTAAAAAAGAAAATAGTGCCCTAAAATTCACACATACCCATAAGCAATACAACAAGCGAAAACTAGCAGGGTATAATAATAACAGAAAGCAACACGATTCAGGAAAAAAAATTCTTGAGAAAGCATAGCAAATATGTAGTTAAACAATAAAGTACGAAAGTACAATCATATAATTGAAAACGTAGAAGTGCACGCTGTATTCTTCAATTAATTTTTAACAATATCAACAGAGTTATAGCTAATTTAATTAGAAATAATTGTAGAGTCTTTTCAAAATTTTATTAGATAATATCATCCACGCGGCCCGCACTTTAAGTATATAAAAAAAGAAAACAGCTATAAAAGTAATGATATCATTTTATAGATAAGCCTATAGTTATAACTGTAACCATGGATATAAATTATGTTAAAATAGTCTGATAAATAATTTAATTTAGCTTGGCGGCTCAAGTTAAAAATTTAAAAATGGGTACTACAGCATGATAATTAGTACATAATAATATATCCTACTATCATTGAAATGATCAGTATATCACTAATAAAGTGTTTTGAAGTCGCCACTCTAAGTATACATGTGGTATCTAAGTTATTGCTTTTAGGGTCGGAATTACATAATTCTAAAAAAAAAAAAATAAGTCGAGCTTGGATGTTTTTATGAATTCGCTGTTGTTAGAATATTATAATAATCGTATAATGTAACTGCAATACATTTATCAATAATTTCAAAACAAAATAAAAACAACTCAATAATATAGAATCGTAAAAAAGTAACAATGATAAAAATATTTAATATACCTATTTTGAATATAGATCACGTACTCTTCCAGTCTTTAAGACTTAAAAAGAAAAGATAACTTGGAGTAAATGACGTAATATATATGAACACATGGGTAGCCAGGTAGGGTGTCAATATTATCAATTGACAAAGGTTTATTTGGCTGGACAAGTTAGTCGTTTTTTCAACTAGTTGAAATGAAATATTACTTTATTATAAAAATGTATAAAGTTAGAACATAAATAAAATTGGTTTCTCAAATTTTCATTTATTCTGTAATAGTTGTGTTAAAAGTTTTTCTAGTTGGTGAAAATAATAACTGAAGTGGGAATACAAGTTAGAAGTACATTTTGTTGATAGTTTAAAATATAAACTTAAGACACGTTTGTTCAAACTTAAAGTAATACGTTAAGACCGTTAAGTTGATAATTATCTAACTAAAATAATTGTTGGTGATGGTTGATTAATTAAATTGAATACTCGGCGGTGGCGGTAAATTGTGTTCGGCATCATTTTATCGCTACCGCAGCGACGCCACCACCAGGAGAAAATAATTTTACCGCGACCTTTGCAGTGTGTCGTGAGTGCTGACCTTAAACTTGTTTAAACTGTGTATTACAATAAATATAATATGATAAGAAGTGTATCTATTAATTATTACATGGGCCATATAATAAGTATATAAGGACTACTAATTATATTATCCATTTGGCGATTGGCATAATGTGTACCTACAAAACATTTTAATCTTTGCAATGAAAACAAAAATAAATACTTTTTACGAAAGTTTCTTTTTGTTCTTAACACTTTAGATTAGATAATATTATGTCATACACTCAATATAAGGTTGTTGTACATTTCTAACTAGTCGGTGTTCAGCTTTGTCAATACTCAATATACCTAGATATAAGTATCGGTAAATTATAATATTCAGTGTAGGTACGTCTTGTGGTCTATAACTTATCTTTTTTTTCTCTTTACCCAAAAATTACTTTTACTAGCACAGTTTTGACGAATATAAAACTCTTCGTAATTAAACATAACATTATAAAATAATACTAAAAAAGCTATACAAATTATAATATCATATTTCTATAACTATATTAAGATGCTTTAAAAAATACTTTTAATTTATTTTATTCGACACCGTCTGAATATTGTATAGGAGAGTTTAAGATTACCTATCAGATATTGTCAAAGAGATTAACGATTGAGAGTCCGATGGGTACTTAAAACAGTCTATGATAAAAACTAGGTACAAAGCACACTGAAATTAATGTTAAAAAAAAAAAAAAAAAACATCACTCAAAATCAATGTAACTGTTTGCTGTAAATTTGATGCGAGAATATAATAATTTGTATTTTAAAATAATTGACATGAATGCATTATTAAAATATTGTTGGATTATTTTTTTTTTTATATATATATAATATGTAGATTCTACACCAAATAATTCTATTATTAATATTTACTAATAGTATAATCAGTTTTCTTGTTCATTCGAAATGAAAATGTGTACAGAACTGTAGTCTCGGCAGTCTTATTTTTACTGCCACCAATTGATCGATCGTACTCAATTATGGTTTTATATTACATTTTTATAAAAAAATAATTGTAATAAAATAATTATAAATGTGTATGTATCGTTAAGTCTGCTTATGTTACTTGTTATATAAAATAATTACTATAATTTTGGTTATGATAACATGAGATGTTTTGTAAAAAAAAAGGTATTCGAAAAAAATTTGTTAAGGGGGTCCGTGATTTCTAGAAATCTTTCATCAGGGGTCCGTGATCTACAAAAGGTTAAAAACCGCTGTTATACTACATAAACCTACCTTACATACCTAGCTATTATATTACGCAATTTATTTGGCTGAATATTATACGTAAAAATTGAAATACTATGTATGTTATTATGATCGGTAACACGTACGGATTTATTCGTGTGCAAGGCAATAATATTCGAGTTACCGTGATAAAAGGGAAAATTCTAATAATAATTTGATAGTGCACGTGCAGTCCGTATGTAATGGGTATACGCGTGATCGTAAAACTAATAGCGTGTCCCTCACTCTCTCTCACTTTGAATACAAAACACTACATCGTATATTGGCACAGTATTATATAATATATTGTTTTCTAAGTAATGTTTGCAGGATAAAAACATGACACACTACACATAATATACATATACCTAGGTAATATAATATTATACTATACCAAAATCAATTATTGCACTATTATCGGCACTAAATCGGGTGCATTTAAATTTTAAATTATTTTGTTGTCAATATATTTTGACCGAAAAACGCGACTAGACGTCTACGATCTAAGTAACGTCGTCGTGACACAGACATTTTAGATTTTTGATCAAATTTTACAACTATGTTCTAATCCTCTAGAATTCTAGACACTCTTTACTCGCTTTAAAAATCTAAATATGATAATAACATGTAAGAAAAATTGCATCTCGACATTTTTCGTCCAATGTTATGTATAATATATTGTTTTATTATATATACTTCTTTTATAATACTAATTGCTTAAAAGTATATTTTTGATAGTCGATTTAGTTGATAATATTCGCTATTTATGATTATCATGAATATAAAATACTATTATATAATTAATTTTAATTTAAATTAGGTACCATAAAGTATGGAAATAATCAAGGAGAACGAATTCTAGTAACTACCAACAATATATTACGAGAATTTAAATCAATTTCTGTATCTATAATCTATTTATATGTAAATTTTATAAATTAAGTTTTCCTCTTTACGAACGGACTACGTAGAAACACGAATTATATAACTTATAAATCATTTACCTATACAATGCATAATAATAATATATTGACATCGAAAATATGAATAATTAGATACGTACTAACTACTAATCACGGATTATTATACGAATGTACATTACATAATATATTTTATCCATTAGACACATGCGATTAAAAATTGCAAATTTTTATTTTACATGTTCTAGAATTATTCTTATCATTTTTATGTTATCATGTGATTAGATGCGCAGAAAGTCACTTAAAAAACAAAGTGTATTTAAAACTAGTAAAGTGAGTGCATAATAATATTATATTATCATAATATTATACGAGCACATATTTATAGCAAACAGTTTGTAGAGATGTAATTTATTTCATCCTCATTCTTAAAATGTTCGTGCACGTATGACAACAATGTCATAGCCACCGGATTATCATAATTTGTGATAAAATTATAAAATCCTAAGCAAATTTAAATATATTATGTTTTTTCAACTGAAAATAAATTAACCAAATTCCGTTTTCCAAAGTCACTAATAAACATTTTTCGGGTGATTGGAAGTCCAAAAAATACTTTTCTTTTATTGATTCTGCTTAAATATCCATATTATTTTAGAAATGGCCGTCATCAAGGTGGGTACCGTTGTATGGGAACGCCAAAATGTATTTTAAATGACTAAATAGGTATATAAAATGTGAATAAGTAAAATATATGAAAATTATATAAGAAATTTCAAAGAGACGGTATTCCGTAGAATTATCATTTATCAGACTTCTCGTCGACTATAATACTATTGGTATGAGTGTATGACGTGCAACAAACATAAATAATGCGTGTTTATAATAATATTATATAGGTACATTACGTAGTAATTCCAAGTAATACGTTAAGCGACTAATATTATTTAACTTATATAAATTATATGGGTCATACCTAGGTATTTGCTATACCGTTGTGATTTGTAAACGAGAATCAATGTAGTCAACCGTATATGTACATCAACCGTAGCATCATTATTGTGCATTGAAATATCTATACAAGGTACTTACCAGCGTCGTTATCAAATTTTTTCGTTCATAGAGCCAGTGAGCCAGTAAAAAAATTTACGGAGCCCCAAGAGCGAGGAATGTTAATTTGTTTGCAACTTTTATAATATTATAGTTATATGACACAGTAATATCGTTTTCGACTAGTAGAAAAAAATATACTATTCAGGTATGTAATGGTATATATATATATATAGGTATTTATTAAAAAACACTATAATAGTTTATAATCAATTCTGAAATATACTCGTAGTATTATTTTCAAATAGTACTATGGTCCAAGCATTATTGTATATACATTTTACAATGCAACTGCCTAAGTATATTATAATAATATCGATGAGGATTAATTCGGATTTCGGATTGATTCTCGAGGCCCACGGCTACATCTTTCAACGAACTCTACATTATACAAGGATAAGATGCGGTGCAGCTCAATTAGATTATGAGAACCATTGGTCAGTGCCTCGGTGTGCAGGGGCGTCATTTCAACTTTTTTTTGTTGGTGCCGAAATGTTTGCAGCAGGCCATTCAAATCATTACCAACTAGGCCACACAGAAAGCTTTTTTTTTTTTGGGGGGGGGCGGTCAAGTGGGGACAAAAACAGTAGAATATTTGTATAATTTGTTTAATATGTCACTTATATTAGTATGAAAATATCACAGTATTGTTACTATTTTTGAGGAACTTATGTGTACCTACTGTGTATGTCATTATTATTAGGGTAATTATTAGTATACATTCTTGGAAGTTAAACATTAGTACAATATATATATTTTTTTTAATACTAAAAAAATATAAAATAATATATAATATAATATAAAACACTTATATATCGCCACTTAAATATTTTATTGTTGGCAGGCCAAAAAAGGCGTTTTAAAAAAAAGCTGGTGCAAATGTGCCCCCCACCCCCTCCCCCCAGGACATCACAGCCTCAGTGGTATATTATATTATAGGTGTCAACGTTATATTTTGTTGACTAGTATAATTGTTTATACCGTCAAGTTTTTGCGGTGGCAGGGTAGTGGTGATACGGCCACATGATGTCTGAGACCGATTGGTTAACCGCGGTGACCACGGCAGTTCTTGGTAGCGGTCCGCCGCCATTTTTCTATGCATTCCGCACAACAATATGTATTCATCTATGGCCAATGGCTAGCTTAGCCTATAAACTAGCAGAAACCGTACTACGGTAGAAGGGCGGGACGCAAATGGAATTCTAATTAATGTCGGCCACGGTTTTATTAGCGTTCAATCACTCTAGCCACATAGTACTGCAACTGATGGCACATGTTAAATGAAACTTTCATTTTATCAGTGCCGATACAGTTTATTGCCGCAATTTAGTTGTAAATTGTACTGTAAAATATATAATAAGTATCTATAGGTGGTATTAAGTACCTACCTAAAACAGGTTAATCTAACTCAGTCGACTAAAATTAATTAATCTTTTTTTTAATTACCTCATGTGTCACATATCATATAGTGATTGTGCAACTTTCAACTATTTTAAATAATAGCATCTAAATATTTTGTTAAAAATGCACGAACTATTCTTTTTTATTTCACAATACATCATGTGTAGTTATTTGTCAATTAGACGTTTGTGTCGACTTAATTAGCGAATATGTTTATTTGTAAAAGCATTAACTTAAGCCTACAGCATGATAAACAAATAATTAATTAGTTAGTTATAACTATAGCGATACAGATGTAACTTATTATAGTTATATACCTACATTATACATTTTATATTAAGTATATATAATAGTATTGTATAATCTTGATGAACTTTTTTATTTAAAATCAACTGGAAAAGCCATATTGTTAAGTAAATTAGAAAATTAATTAGCCAGTTAAATTGAAGTTTAAAACAAATTTAATTTTTAACTTATTAGTACGTATAGTGCCTATATATTTATAAATATTATTACCTTTATGTATTAATTGTATTACTATATTTGCTCGTATTATTAAACTTAATATACAATAATTATGAGATTAAGCTTATACAATTTAATGTTTGAAACATGGTAGGTACATAATATATTTTATAAAATATTATTACTGTTATCAAAAAAAAAAAAAATGTTCGTATTTTGTGTAAGACAATGTTTGTAGTAACTACTTAAATGTAATAAAATGTTTCTTCGCACTTTGTATTTTGATAACAACTGCGGAGATATTCAACATAAAGCAATTAAGTAAATATCCGTTGTCCAATATCCAATTTATCAATTTTGGACTCCGCATGTACTGACCCCAGCAGTTTTAGACCTCAACATATTTATTTGATTGGGTTTACCTATCTTTGTTTTATAATTTGGCATTATAACAATATCATTACACCAATATCCTGCATTTCTACAATGATGTGACTATATTATATATAGGTATAATGTGCGTGATTGAAGCAAGGCTAATCGTTTTATATAATTTTATTCAGGCATTTCGTCTGTTATTCTTGTTTGTGTTTTGATGTATATATATATGTATCTACATACATATAATAATAATAATAATAATATTACGAAGACACTGAGTATAATACACAAAATCAAACTATAACGTCATTGACACAAAAAAACACCTCTTAAGTGTCAAATTTATGATTTTGAGGTTTGGTGTCCCTCGATTCATAACAAAATAAACTATAATTTAATAATATTTCAAATTTCCTATAAATCATAGGATTAATGAAAAATAAAAATAAATCTCTCATAATATGTACAATATACTATAAATCGTTTATGAAATGCCTTCTATATGATTAAAATTGTATAATATGACATCGAATATCATTCAAAAACGCCTGCATAGTGTAGGTATGTACAATAGCTTAAGCTTGAAAAAAACAAAATAATACTATCATCAATATTGTCAAATATTGAGGATTTAATAAATGTATCTAGCTAGATAAACTTGGGTTTTAAAATTTCATGAAATTTATTTTAACGAAATATTTCATTTCAGACTCTATGAAATATGAAAATAATATGTCCATCTAAAAGTTTATAGTAATCAACTTGTGAGCATAGGCGCAATTTCAACTTTTGGTTTGGGGGGGGGGGGGGGTTGAATATATTAAAGGCAAGCAGACTATTGCAATATAGCATATTAAAATTGTATGTCCTAGGTTTTTGGGGGGCTACGGCTAAGTTGGGGGGGATTGCAAACGAAAGTACCTACTGTTTATTTTCGTAATCGATTTTAAGTAATATATATTATATTATTTCGGTTTGTTTTGCACAGTATAAACATTAGACAATATTATTATAATATATTTAGCTGTATCGGAATGGGAGTTATTTCGTGGGTCATGCGCGCGAAGGTATACACACTGCGGTTAGTGACTAACTCTTAGGTAGGTATATAATACCTATATCATTATTCGTATTCAGAGTGATTTTATCGGCAAAATGCGATCACACGACAAGCAACAATCGCACCAAGTGTAGGTACAACGAGTTAAAGTCAAAACGTTCAATGTGTCAATACCTTTATACCTACGACGACGGAGATGATATTATTATAATATGACTTAACTGTATACATGCTGTCCACAGAGATTTATTACACATTTATACTATACATATAATAATAATATGTGTAATGTACAAGTGCTATCACAGTATCACAATAGTACAACACAATAGACAAATACACTTGGCTGTTATACTGTAGGTGTACATTACAATGATAATATAATATGACGTTTGTTATTCTATAATATTTGAAATACGAATCGCATTGATGATCATTCAATCTATTTCACCAAACGCATATTGCGGGTTCCGCGTGTACACATTGTCCAATGATATTGTTCGCAAATACGCATTCATTATAATAATAATACTATCATTATCATTATTTAATACATGTTTTACGCGGACCATACTCTGTTTGGGGGTAAAACAAACAATAATATTATATAGGTAGCTGCGGTGTAGGTACTAATAATTATTTCTATAATGGTCCTTTTCTGTCAAGTGTATTGCACGTGGGCGATAATATTATTTACGCTCCCCGCACGTTAGGTTAGCAGAAATGTTTTATGTGCCCGACGGTTTTATAATAATAATAATATAGTGATAGAGGAGTTAATATTATTATACCTGTAAAACCGATTATATATTATGTTAACGATCGTTCAATATTTTTGTTGTACCCGGAGTTGTACCTAATATAATATACAGTATACGTATAAATAATAAATATAATATATATTATAATACAGCGTCATTCCCGCTCGAGCCATTGAAAAAAAACCTAAAGTCTTTTATTATTCTCCACTTTCAATAAACTCGTCGAAAATATAATATTATTATGATACTAATTGGTGTAAATTGCATTTCTTCATTATAAATTACAACACAATATTTATTATTGTGTAGAAAAAATATCATTTTGGCTTATCTCCTTATAACTATTACCTGTATCAAATGAATTGGACGATCTAAAAAATTACTACTTTGTGTTATATTACATGGTGAACCATTTAACTTATGTCTACTCATTATTTCGAAAATATGATTATTATGCATTGGAACACTCCGAATAACATTGTGCTCCGGAATATGAAATAAAAACTTATCTACGTCACTTAATAAACTAAAACACTTAAAAATGTATATCAATAAAAAAATAGTAAACAATATTTATTGATTTCAGAAATGTTGTTTTGAAATTACATCAAATTATATAAAAAATAATATTTTCAAAAAAGTTAAGACTTTTCGAAATAATATGTGGAGATCCTTAAAATGGATCTCCTGGTATTTAGAAGATAATAAAGGTTTACTAAATTAACTTCATGTAAACGTACATCTTAATATATATAAATCTCGTGTCACAATGTTTGTCCTCAATGGACTCCTAAACCACTTAACCGATTTTGATGAAATTTTTTACACCGTGTGTTATTTGGTCCAACTTAAAAGATAGGATAGTTTTCATCGTGAGAGGAGCAACCCCGGTAGGTGCTAAAACGGGAATTTTGAGATTTCAGATCGAAATTTTTGTTTTTAAATGGTTGCCATGAGTGACGTCGTATAAAATGATTCGTTCTATAAATTTCAATACAGAATTATAGTGAACATTTAAGTCGTTGCCACGGGAAAAAACAAACTATAAACAGATATTTTATGATTCACATTTGTTTTTAGTAAAATGCCGCCAAAAAAGTCTAACCTCGACAATGCGTATAGCAATGAGGCACGACGCAAACGTGTTGTAAGACATCATGAATCGGCTAAAGAAATTGTTGCAAGAAACGCAGCTCAAAGAATCAGGGCAGCACAGAGTTATGCACAAGAATCTAGAGAGCAGCGTGATTAACGTCTGCGACAAAACATTTTGAGAACAAGAGTGGTG
>NC_042494.1:24402205-24402960 GCF_005508785.2 Acyrthosiphon pisum
GGTAATATAAATTTATTAAGAGTCTCTACGGTACACGATCTTGGGGTAAAATTTGACTCCAAACTATCATTTAAGGACCATATACTTTTTATTAGGAATAAAGCGTCAGCAAAGCTTGGTTTTTTAAAACGAACCTGTCGAAGTTTTAGAAATGAATCTGCATTAAAAATATTATACTACTCGTTAATCCGTTCACACTTTGATTATGCCCTCCTAATCTGGCATCCATATTTAGTAACACAAATCCAAGATTTAAACAAAATTCAAAATAATTTTATTAGATTTTTATGTTATCAATGTTTTGTTTATAGAGCACCCCATTCTGACTATAATGTTACAATCAGTTTTTTTAATATACAGCCGTTAGAACAACGTTTTATACAAATTAAATTAAAGTTTTTATTTAAATTATTAAATAATATGATTGATTGTCCAACATTACTGCAAAAAATAAATTTTAAAATAAATCCAATAAACTACCGATACTCAAATTTATTCTACACAAAACATTCAACTAAAAATTATATGCAAAATTCTCCATCCAATATTTTAATGTCCGCAGGTAACTCAATAAAAAATATTGATTTTTTTTGTAATTCTTATATGTTTATGGCAAATGTATTAAGAAATACATAACAAATTAGGTACCTACTATAATAGTTCAATAGAAGCATAAAAAATATCTCGTTTTTATTTCATCTTATTTTTTATTTTATAAATTTAAATATTATAATGTATGATATTAATACTAAATA
>NC_042494.1:24403060-24410210 GCF_005508785.2 Acyrthosiphon pisum
AAAAAATTTAAAAAAAATTAAAAATTTTTTATTAATTTAAGGAGATGGCCACATCAGAGAAATATATAATAATTAGATTGGCATCGAAAGACATCACCGATTCAACATTGTTGGTAAATGAATCGGTGGAATCGTACATAATATTATACACTAAAGTCAATGGGTTTTTTTTATTTTAGATCAATTCCCAATTTATAAAATTGTCAATGTTCAAAATCCTTTCAAAACATAAACATTATCTGTTTCTTGTCATCCTCGACACTCGTTATTGGCATTATCATTTCTACTTCAGTGGTTCACGCTTTGTTCGATTCAATTTTTTTTAACGTACTCGGTATAACCAATCGATTACAACTTTCAACTGTTTTATATAAAGCTATTTTTTTTTCTGTGGATCCACTTATTATAGAATTGGTGTAACATTTCGTCCGAATAGATACAAGTTGTAAGTGTTTTGAACAAAACTGAAATGCAACTGAATGATAACATTGAACGCAATATTTTTGAACTAATCGTATTTATTCTAAGAAAAAATGATGTATATTATAATTTTATATTACAGCATTTGTGTCCATACACTGTTATACACTTAAAATCTATCTTCTGAAAAACTTAAAAATACCTACTCGATTACTGGCATTATAATAAATTACTCTAGTAATTAATACAATTTTACGGGTGGATTTATAATTTTTTTTTTAACGTATAGAAAAAAAAAAAGAATTATGCATCAATAATTGAATAATTGAAGGAGAAAAATGTTTAGCAAAAATGTATAACAATAATAATTATCAATTTATATTAATTAGCCATTAAAATGTAATTATTTACCAAAATAGTTCAATGATTTAAATTTAAAAGGCACCTTACTTTGTTATTTAGTCAACTCCTGTGACTTAACTATTGTTTTATACCTATACCAATATATATTATATTACCAAAAAGGTGACAGGTGAGAGAAAGCCGAGAGGATCGAAAATGCGTGCAAAATCCGACAGGATCGAGCGTTTAGTTGTACTTGAATTTGGACACTGAAATCTGTATGAGAAATTATCTTATTTTGGATTCCATTGCATCCCGAGGATTTCAGCAAAGCCTCCAGCTCATCATGGAATAGTATATCAGTTGACATGGAGCGTTCATTGCCCAATACAGCCTGAAGGATCGCGGGAGAGTTGCTGGCCCATTCCCGAAGTTGAAATTGGCCTTGGTTGCATAGAGCAATTAATTGTGTCTTGTAAAGTATTCGAATACTTGTATTTAAATACTTTTTGAAGTATTTATGTGGTAATCTAAATACAATTTTTTTTAATGTATTTTTTAAGTATTTTTAACAAAATTTAAATACTTGTATTAAAATATCATAAAGTCCTTTTTATTAATTTTAATTTATTATTTTTCACAAAAAATGTACAACAGTAAAAATAATATTGTTTTCGTTGAAGACTAATATCATGTTTTTTATAGTAAAAACAGGTAATAACAATATTTAAAATTTATAAAATGGTGTATATGGTGGCTCCTCCATCTCTCAGAATTTTGACAAGGATTGTTCAAGTGTCGACTCAGAGGTGACTAACATTGACGTGACTGACTTAGGTGTCATTGCTGCAGCTGGTCCCATCAAAACCCATCCAAATACAGTGCCAAAGGCCGTTGGATGATGTCGATGACCAGCATTCAATATTTTAAAAATATAAGTTTATATCGCCACAGGACACTCCTTATGTAGTACAAAAAAATTCAAGAATTTAAAAATCAAAATAATGAATTCATTATTAAAGGGAAAATAGAGATGAGCATGCTTAGTGGATCATCATATATGTTATAATATATATAATTAAATACACAATCATGTATTGGCCCCTGGGCCTCTGAAGGTTTTAATCCAGGCTTGATCAGTAGTCGATTGTTATTGAATTTCGCGAACATAATCATTCCCGATGATAACATATTATAGCGTGATAGGGTGTTACTTGAGGCAATAAATTGCCTCACGACCGATTAGGTGGTGGTACCTCTCGGGAACTGTGGAACGGATATAACATCCCCAAGTTACTAACATAATAGTTTGTATAGTGTATAGGTAATAACGTGGTATGTGGTAACACTGAGGTGGATTGATTGTGTTAAGGAAACAAGAAAATATTTTAACAAACCAATTTTTGATTTATTAAGATAAAATAATATTGATAATTTTTTTAATTTTCTACATTTACCTATAACAACAAATACTACCTAAAGGTCAATAATATAAGTAGGACCCAATTTTGATACCAAAAGCTGCTTGCCTGATCTGACATCAAACATAAAGGTAAGAAACTATATAGGGACATTATCTGTATTAGACGTTAGTATATTGGTTTTTTATGATATTTTAATTTATTAAGCGAGTTATGAGCATTTTTAAATGTCAATACATATTTTTACACTATATTGCATTATTATACGAATTAGTATCGATGGGTAAAATCAGAGAGCGATCCAAAATCCCACTGTCGTTCAATGATTTTTCTTCGTATACGTAACCAGGTATCAGTCTTGTAAAGAATGCTTTTATTTTGTATTCGGAATACATATTCGAATAAATGAGAATTAAGGTATTCAGAATACGTATTCGAATAGTTCTTAATAAATATATTCAGAATACTTTTTTTCACAATTATTTTTTGTCAGTTGTTGAATGGTTGGTAATTAACATATAAATTAATAATTAAAAATACACCGTAATCATAAGTTATTTATAAATTTTGACCACATATGATATGGCCGATACGGGCCATACGGGATACAACACATTGGTATTTATAAATATAATCATATATCATGGATCAATATTATATTTTGTTCAAAGAATAAAATTATTGTTCATGATTTATAAAATGTTTTGTCACACATTTAAAACTATTTTTCTGGATCGGAAAAATTTTTTTTTTTTTAATGAATAAAAAATACAAATAAATGTGTTCTGAATACGTATTTGAATACTTTTTTGAAAAATTATTTAAAATATAATTCGAATACAATAAAAGTATTCAAATACTTTTATTCGAATACATTTAGGTATTCGAATACTATACAAGACTACTAGGTATGTGCCTTCAATTCGGAAACATTGTGCGCTAGAAAATTTTCACTATGGCGAAGTGGTCAATTTTTCTTCCTTTAAACACACATAGTAGACATAATAGACACATATATAGTATCACTGATACCGTACGTATATTATTATACGAACACAATATATAGTCATGCAACAAGCAGTCTGCTCTCAGCAACTTTGTCTGTTCCCAGCAGCTATGCTGCCTCGCACAGCACATTATGTTCAAAGCTAGTTACAATTAATACTAAGCCTTAACTTAGATACGTTGACCGTTACTACTTATTGCGAGATTTAATTAAAACTGTTTTATTCAAATTAAAAAGTGTTTAAAATCATTGAACTACCTAAGGAGTAATTCCTTGTTCTGAGTTCATTAGCTCTGTGGACTTTCGTCTCCTGAGCTCACTTCAAAGAAAATACTCAATACTTGCCCACTGTACACAGATAAGAAATTAATATATTAATTCATAACCAATGGTAATTTGTAATAATATTAATGAATAAAATCATCAAATAATCTAGTATTATTTCCCAAATTTACAAATTATAGATTTTATTTAAACAATAAAAAAAACTTTTAGTTTTATATTATTGATCAGTATAACGAAAAAAAAATTTATAAATGATGATCGTACCTATATAATATGTTAAAAAATCCAGATATTTCTAGATTTACAAAAACAACAAATATCTCGTTGCCATGTACACGAATGTTTGAAAAATCTACAATTCATGTCTGTGTTACATAGTAACCACACTTATCAATAACTACTTCATTATATTTCTAAATGATTAATATGTCCGACAATAACAGTTTCAACGCCGAAATAATGGAACAACCGTCGGCGACGGCATCTGAATTGACCAACGACTTACAGGTGGATTCCGATCAGTGGTTGTTAGATAATAATACGCGAAACGGCACATGACACGTGGCGAAGAGCCGAAATAACAATGGGAGAGGATGTTTCAAAACTATATTATGATATAATATATTTCACTGGTCTATGACGTCGATATGATTATTGAAATTAATGAAATTACAAATATGATTAAAATATATACAGTTAATTACAAATACAATTATTTACATAAAGTTATAAGGTATACAGATATACCTATACAGCTTTAAGATATACGCGAAACGGCACATAACACGTGGCGAACGGCCGAGATAACAGTGCGTGGGGACGTTTCAAAACTATATGATATAATATATTTTACTGGTCTATGACGGCGATAGAACAACAAAAAAACAATCGTCTTACAAATTGTTTGGTCCGCCTCCAAAACGAACGGTGTGATACTGAACGTCCGTGTTCAACGGTGGTTACATCCGTGTTTTCCGTGGTATTCAAATCCGGAAACTCCGTGTTGCCGGGCGTTACAGACGGCAAATCGGGAGCATCACAAGCTGGAATCACAGTCAATAATATACTAAGAACCAGAAGTGGCTCAAGTTTTTTCTAGTGAGCAAAGGTTTTATTCATCAACTGGTCATCTCCCCAAACATACACATCAACAAGTTAATAATTATAATCATTCGTAATTGTTAAAATTGTTATTTATTATTTTATATTAAAAAGTAACACGTATACTTACCTATAACTATTATGACATAATATTAATTTAATATAACAGACTCTAAAATTCTATAAGCGTATTATTGCCTATAGTATGATATAACTAGGTGTGTCCGTGGACAAACTTGGAGCGGAGCGATAAAGGAAAAAATATAGTTTTGTCTCTAATAATATACAATTTAGCATAAAAAAATGTAAATTTTCTTGATAGAAATTCCACTGCAAGCGTCGCAATTTATCCCAACGACTTGTCAAGCTTTACTGTTGCTTATTTTCAATAATCGATCGTAATTGAGAGATGGTTTCGAGTTTATACAATAACCCATTTAATGTCTTCACACGTGAGGGTACAATACATACATTAAGCCAATTTGAAACTCGGCATCATCAATATCTACTGTAGCATTTTCTAATGTTATCCCCTACGATCGATGAATACTAACTGGAAAACGAGCCAGGACATATTTTAGACGATGTTTTGAAATCCGTTATAAACAAAAAAAACGTATATCCAGCCCCAAAACATATTTATATTAAAAATTAAAAACAGTACTTATATAATATTTATCTTTTTTTAAGGTTATTAACTTGTTAAATGTCCGGTTGATCAATAACGTCCAATTCATTATATCCAATCATAATAATAACTATTTTATTCTCTGTGACCAACGACAGCCATATAAATATAAATTTCGTACCTTATTATACCTACTCATGTAAAACAAAATATTTGTATAATATAGATAAATCGGAATTTCTGTATTATTGAAGTTTTCATAATGTACGGTACGTTATCATTAATGTTATCATAATAAGAATAATGAGTAATTAAATCATAAGTAATTAATGACAGCACCTAGAAATGCCAAACTTAATCTATGCATCCTTTAGACATTACAGAGTATATATTATTTTAAGTGTCATGAAGATTGGTTTAGTATAGTTTCATAGGAGATAGCAATAATGAATTGCATCGAATTGGGGGACAGCTAAGCTACGTCTCGCTCCACCCAAAAATAAAAACATCATACGTTTTTGATTACTATTTTATTAAAATTAAAACGGATACTATACAATTTAAAATTATAAAGTTGTATTTCAGCCGTGTACGAATATATTAAATAGTGCACATACCGTATACTATAGATAGGATGGATAACTGTTTCATTCGACTTGTTTAATTCTAATATTTTAAGTTTAACACCTATCGTTATAAAGATTTATGAATAAAATAATAAATTCTGTTTAAATAAATCAATAAAGAGATATAACGGTCTCTTAAACATTATTTAGTGACACTTAAAATCTTAGCGAACCATTAAATTAAAAAAATCTTCTAGTTATTTTCTAGTTGGATTAAACGTTTTAAACAATTTTTGTATAATAAGCTTAAATTATAATATAATTAGGATTAACATAGAAACATGGAGGAAGCACTGACGACACTTATGAAAAAAAAACTTATATTATTATTGCGCATATTTAATGATGTTAATGTTCGACGTTCGCATGTTCATAAATAAATAATATATTAAGAAATTAATAAATCAATTCACGTAATATGATGCATATACCACAGTAAAATTAAATTTCCATGTTGTGTTGTATACTTATTATACTGCTTCAATATATTTTCATCTTAAAAAAAATGTAAATGTTAAACTTGAATAATTTATGGATCATCTGTCTAACGTTTAGTTGCTTAAAAAAAAAATAATTTTCATTCCTTGATGCGCATTACAGCTGTCATAACCAAAAGCAATGTAATTGAGTTTTATAATCCGTATATTAAAATACTATAAAAATTAAAAATAACAACTGAATGAAGATTATAATCATAATTATTATTGTAATGTTTTTCCTCATAATATCCAGTGTTGGGAAATATCTAGATAAAAATTATTTATCTTTTATCTTATCTAGATAAATTTCTACTCAGTTATCTTTATCTTCATCTAGATAAAATTCTAGTTATCTATGAGTACTTATCTAGATAATTTATTTAAATGAACTAAAGATTTGAAAATTTAAAATATTTTTATTATTTTATTTTTACATTTTTCTATTTTTCATCTATTACATAGAAAACGCGTTTAGTAATATGCATTATAATACCATGATTTTAATATTTATTAATATTCATTGTTAGTCTGGAGCTTTACATCGTAAACAATGAGAAAACCAAAAAATAGAAATATGTAATGGGCATGTAGTACTGTAGTAGGTAAGATTGTAAGAACAACTAATAATAGCAAAAGCAAAAACATCTATCCCTGCTACCCGCCGGACAACACCGAATGATGATGGTCTCATTAGCTTATACCCGTTTCATAGAATTGTGTACAAAGTATGAAAAATAATTATTGTTTTAAACCGACAAAAATAAACCAACATTCATGGATATTGGACTCACAAGCATAATAATATTATAATAATTGTAATTTATAACAATTTAATATTTATA
>NC_042494.1:24423237-24423602 GCF_005508785.2 Acyrthosiphon pisum
AAAATATGTATAATTTGCTATATATGCTATTTTAAAATATACTTAGAAAAATAAAAATTGAAAATATTTTCACTCAATAATAATATCATACCTATAGAGGTCCTGAATAATAATATAATATTATGTCGTATTCGTCGAAAATGGCGACACGAGTGAATTACGTACTTCTAAACTCGTCGGAAACGGTGCAATTTTGTCCGACGTCTCGTCGGAAATGACGTCTTCGAATATACTATAGCATCATATATAGGTATACAACTTACCGCTGGCAATAAACTGCAGGTTCAGATGGTACATGCACGGGGGGGGGGGGGGGGGGGGATAGAAACTGACCCAAAGATCTACTGCGGAAGATCTGCCCGACT
>NC_042494.1:24423702-24433519 GCF_005508785.2 Acyrthosiphon pisum
GACCGCCGCGACCGGTGTTGTGCAACCGCGTAAATCATCGAAAGTCTGTCAAAAAGTCTCTCCTTGGAGAGAGCGTGTTATACGAGTTTATCGGCGGTTAGGTTAATTCCGTAGTGGTAAGTGCACATAATACTATAGTGGTATACCAGTCGTGCTGCAGACCATGGTTGGTTATCGGAAATCATTGTCGATTGAATGGCACATACGCGACTATAGCTGTACAAACATTATGTAGATAATAATATTATATATTATCAAAGTATTATGTGCTATTATTCATTTCACATCGTCATACACTGCACAGCCGGACGAGTGTTTCTACGCACCGATAGAATTACGACGTTATTCTATTCGGCTGCAGTCGTAATACAGTTTTGGGTCATATCATAATGTAATACAGGAGATGTCACACTGCGGGGTGCGTGAACCGTAGAATAATATTATATAATGCTTACTGAAAAATACAAGTCAAATATCTATTGGATCTATTTCCAAGTCGATCATTCATTTCGTTTAATAATAACATGATACGTGCTCACTGACATGACTCGATGTCTTTGAGCAGCTCCGTAAATATTACGAAGGTACACTGTAATATATTATATCATCTGAAATGGAAATTGAAACCACTAGATTTGAATTTATACGTAGGTATAGGTAGTAGGTACCTATATGTTATTTAAACATCAAAGTATTTTCAGATTCTTTGTTTTGCAAAGTGTTCACTAAATAAAGAAATATAAATACTGCGACAGTGAATATGATGTTTTCTGCTTTTAAATATAAAAAAAAGATGAAAAATTGTTTACCTGAGGATATTATGATTCGTGTTAACCAAAAAATATCAAGTCTTAATCAGGTACTATTATCACAAACAAATAATAATTTATTTAAACAAATTTAAAAGGATTGGCGATCAAAAATATCCATTATTCTACTCTAAGTACCGATATTTCCGATGGTTTGTCCAAAGAAATCTTTCAGTGAAGCACGTCCACCTACAATGTAAACAAAAATAACCTCTCTCTTACATTATTATTTTTGGACCCCGTATCTCAAAAAAACAATATTGATATTCACAATATCACTTCGTTATTGAATGCTATAACGTTACAATTTAAAAAACCGATAAAAACCATCATTGCCCATCGCAATATATGGACACACTCAAAAATTCTGAAATGCTATCAAACGTGACAAAAATCACCTATTGGAAAATTGTACTAAAGCTCTCTACCAAATATATCTCTTGTGACAAGTTTCACACATACAAATATATAAGGAATAACCAACATTTAAATAAATCTTCTGAAAGTACCAGGAAAATAATCATTTCAACAACCACAAAAACTTAATTTTAAGGAAAGATTCATCCTCGATACTCTGCATCGGGCCGATCCGTCATGTGCTTATGTTATTTCTGATTTTAACCCGAATAACTTACCACTAAAACCGAACATTGAATTAGCATCATCAAAATTCCTTTCAGACCTAAAATAAATTATTCAATTATTCTCACTACTGTATTTTGTTTTAAAATTCTTCCTTAGCCAATTAAAAACGCCTTATATAATATTATTTTTCATTGTTATAATCTGTGTAATTATTCAGCTATATATAAACTTCTTGTTTTTAATATTTGCAGCTACTTTTGTTATTGTGCATAATGTTACATTGATCTATAGGTATTTAACTATAACTGCTTATATCCCATACATAAAATATATTATTTATTATATGATGACAAACAATTAATATACAAATTTAATGGTTTAATCACTTTTAAACAACCCCCACCATAACCATGATAATACTTCTTAAACCAGATTTTCCATCGAGGAAAACTTTGAATAAGCAGTTCTATGGTAACATAAATCGTAGTTATAAATCGGAATGTGCAGTACTACCTATAACTATAATACTATAAACGGGCTTACTAATTTTATTCGGTCGAAACCCAGTAGAAGTAAAGTTATGCAAGGCATAACGTAATAATATAATGGTCATAAATTATGCGATACAAGTTGGATGAAATAATTACCGTATAGTACCCTCGTTATATAATATATTTTTTTATTTTGAATATAATATGGAATAGAACAAATGATTCTTTTGAGAAAAAAAACGAAACAAGTAATAAAAGATCAGTGGCGTACGGTTCGCGACGGCTGGTGTGATAACTTTTAAAGACCACGCCGTTGGAGTTAAACGGGAATAAAAAATATTATGCATCTGCCGATAGAGCATAGTATTATCTTTATATATTATGGTACAAAAATACACTAAATTGAACATTTGTACCGTATAATATATGTATAAACTCATAAAGACAACGCGGTGTCATTTGGACTCGAAACTGTAAAAAAAAAATAGTACCGGTAAAAACAAAGCCACGTCGTATCGCATTGATGATGAAAAGAGAAAAAAACTGTGCAAACTATAAAACGATATTTTGAAGTCGTACCAAAAAAAAAAAAATGTAGATAATATCGGCAATGATCTTGGATTTCCTTATCGGCACTATGTGCATTAATTCGAACAAAAACCACGTTAGTGTGAATTAAGATCTAAGTAGAAGAATACAATATATAATATCTTATTTTCTGCGTGTGAGTAATAATTATTAATAAACGATAGATAACTGCGTAATTATGTGCTAGTTGTAAATTCGTCAACTATTACGGCGTTACATTTAAGCGTATCTACAAACAACGAGAATTTATCAATAAATTGAAATAATTCGGACAACCATAAGAAAAAAATACTCAGCCGACATGAATATTATTATGCTTATCGGTGAATTCAATATATATATATATATATATATAAATATAAATTTAAATTTAAATTAGTGAAAGTAGCGGCATTGTCATCAAACGATAGACGAAAATGAAGTCTCACGAAGAGTCCATTAATTTTCACAAGAGCATTAATCAGTAAATAACAAATACCTTCTTCGGAGATTCGCTTTATTGAAAAAACTTGAGATTTTTTATAATAAAATAGTATATAAATATTATTCCTGGTAAGGAACACTTTGACACTTGTAAAATGTAATAATTTAGCACAGAATTGTAGTCAGGAAACGTGGCCAATGTAAAGGTTACACTAATAATGCGTATATCAGCATATTTGGTATTTTTCCTTTTTAATATGAAATATAAATTAATGTAAGATATTGTAGGTGTCTTGGATATTTCTAACAATAAATTTATATACTAAGTATTGTATAATTAATATTTGTATACTTCGAAGTATACAAAGTATTGTATTATGATCATAATTATAAATATGCGTAACATACAAAAAAAAAAAATAATAAAATATATTTTGCAAACTGTATAGCCGGAATAAATTATAATAATATAACTACACTACTTACGGTTTCGGTATCACTATCCATGTTATCGTCAATACAAGATGAATGTCTCCGTGATAGAAAGGAAGGAGATTTTGACTCTGCAGCAGAACTTTGATTAATAATCCTAAAATTAACAAATTTAAGTAGGTACTTAATTTATTTTTGTAGTAAAAATAAACATATTTTTTGGATAAGCACAAATTAAAAAACTATTTAATAACACGAACTTGTAATAAATTATAGGTTAAGTTAAATAAAAAGGAAGTTGATAATAAAGTTGATGATAAGTGATAATAACTAATAAGTAATAACTAATTCCTAGCTGTTGATGCCTTAAAAAACCTATACAAATTCCCTAAACATTTTATATGTTAATGACTTACATACTTAAACAACGCTTATAAAACTATTAAAGTTAATAAAATGATATATTAGTTCAAAAATTACAATTTATAAACATACGTGATAATAATTTAAATTTATTTTAAAAACGAGTTTAATCTAAAAAACAATTAAAAATGTTGTTTTAATAACACATATAAAATTAAATTATTTGGTTGTTGAAAAGTATAAAAATATAATAATGACAAATAATTATTAACTAGAAATGTTTCTCTAAATTGTTAAAATAAAGTAAAAAATTACGTAAAATCCAAAAAAACAACACACACACACACACAAATATATGTAATATAATGTATAATGTATATGTATATACATTATATAGTTAGAGCAGCATTACCTAAAGATAAATCTAGGCCTGATACTGACATTTTGATCGTTTTAAGTCTCGTTGATCAAAAATTGATCAGTAAGCATAAATCACGGGCAACCCAGCCTGTTATTCTCTGGATTCCAAACAAACAAAGATATGACCTGGTTTATTTTTGTCAAGAAATGCTCAAGCAAAACAAGTAAGCTATGATTATTGGGTGTTGTGGAAATTATCAGTTATATTTCTAGGTAAAGAACAAACCAGAGAAATCAGAATTATAACTCTAGGTGCTACTACTTGTAGTCATGCTTTCATTGCATTTTAAAGGTAATTTACTGTTTGAATATATTTATGTTTACTGAGGAATTGTATTTGAATACTAAAGAGAAAAAGGGGATTAAAAAACCTGTGGTTTTATTGTGACTGTCTGTTATAAGAAATAATTGGTTCACAGCCTGCACCTCTAAAATATATGCCGTCGAAAATGACATGCAAACATGCAGTTAATAAAGACCTTAATAAACTATAATAGTTCAGATACAGCCGGTTACAGTAAAGGAAAGAATGGGATACTTCTGTTAACTGACAGTTAATTGGTCTATGTTTGTTTGACCAAAATGTCTCAGTAGCAACAATGTATATAAGATAGTTCACGCAATGATTAAATTACTATTATCCAGAAGTTCACAGTATACGACCAAAAATAAACCTACATCATCGAAAAATGTGCAGCTTCATAATTTAGAAGAAATATGATGATAATTTTCAAATACTTTTTGGTAGATGGACTCAAGGGAAACATATGTTGTAAGTTGAAATAAGTCTAAAAGTTAAAGAAAAAGTTTTTAAGAATCTATGAGTTACCAATGACATGACAGATAGAGGACTTGCATTGACCGAATAGCTAAATAGAAAAATCACTAATGTTGAGGATAAACTTCAATTTCTGTTATAAGTAGTTTCTGAGTATCGAGCTAATCACAACTAAATTCACTAAGAAAAACAAATCTAACTTATAATTTAATGTTTTAAAACATAATCTATTTGTCAATACCTATTTTGAGTTATAAATTCTGTCAATAAAATTATTCGAATAAAATGTATACTTCGTCTGCAGTATGTATTTTAACTATAGGTATACCTAATTAAAAAAAATATTTATCACATTTTAAATATTCCGTTTGTTTCATTATTTTATTAATACTTCGAATGTAATAATAATTATTCGATTGGCTTGGGCCGTTGGATCGAAAATTATTAAAAAATGTTTTTTTTTTCGAAACAAAATTTGAAACAATCCACAAAAATGTCTCAGTGCAGAAATGTACTTTAAAACCACGTTTTAGATCACACTAAAGTATAAAATAAATCATAGCACCTGTGTTGTTTAAGTTTCTTTAAAAATATCGATGAATGATACAAACACTACTTTTATATAAAACTAACTGAACCTGTGCACTTCGTTGCCCATTAAGTGTACCAACTATATGTGACTCAAACTTTGTTCAATTCGTTATTTAATATTCGGTGTATGGTTTCAAAATTAATCTTAACTTTTCCGTTGCCCGGAATAAAAATTCTGATTCGCATCAGTACATTATCAAGTAGGCAATCTACCCGCGGTAGATCGCGGACCCCGTGCTGTATATACGTTAGTGTATGGCTTAACTCTAAAGTATCAAAGTTATACCAAGTTTGTCGTATTCTACCAATGGTGGATTGATATAATCAATTAATACAAAATCCTAAACTAACCTAACCGTACTAAAATCAGATGAATAAACGCAAACGCATACAAAAAAATTCATTCAAATCGGTCTAACCATTTAGGAGGAGTTCAATCACAACACACGTACAGTAGAATAATTATTGCGCTTAGCAACACATTCTGCGATTCATTTTTATATCATATGAAATCAACAAACATGCCCGATTAACCAATAGCAACCAATATAATATAATGCACTGTTGCGCCACCGTTGTATTTTTGACATACAGATTTGAGATTTCCTACCTATCCGGTGGATTTTCCTAAAATTTTATTTCGTAAAAACCTTTTCCTGGCAGTTACGAACATCTTAAAAAAATGTTGAGCCAAATCGGACCAGCCGTTCTCGATTGATGAATTGTTATACATTTTTATCTCCATTTTTATATATTATATTATAGATAACGCATTACGTTTGAAAAACAATAAATAATGTGCCTGATTAATGAATAAAACAATTAAAACATAAAAAATAGACAATATTATAATGATTTCAATGTGTGATAAAATGAAATGTTACACACGTTTTTTTTTATTTTAAATTAAATATTCTAGGTATTAAAAACAAAATAAATAAAAATAATAATATGTAATATTTACTTGTTTGGTGAAATGGTTGAGCTGTGTCTTCGCGGTGGAATTTCGGGAGGTGTATTTGTGGACGCCATGGTGTTGATGGTTGATATAAATGCTGAAACATATTTTTATTTTGAAACATTTATGATGTCATTAATATCTTTAATTATAGTTAAGTACGTTTATAACCTAGGTATTGACAATGATGCATGTATATTATTATTTATATTAAATTGGTCTGTGTTTACGTGTATGTACATAATATTATTATAATCATTATATCCGGAGTCCATATTAGATATCTCTAAAGTTAGTTCATAATATCACGTAATTGCGACGCTATAATTTTGGAGAAAGGCGGTGTAACTTTTATAATTTATAATTTTAAAATTGACCGAAGGCACTGGTTTTACGGTGATTATTTTTTTCATTTATTTTAAAATTAATTATATATTTTTTACTTAAAATTACGGAAGTCAGGAAATTGTAAAAAAATATTTTTTCATACCCTGAACAATTTCTTAACAGTCAGGTTTTTAGACTTTTAAAATTAAATATACAACTGTTGAACGAAAAGTACATAAAACACTTTTTCACAAAATTATATTATTTGATTTAATTAGGAAGGAATGAAGGAGTAGGATTGTTTTTCATTAATGAAATTTAAAAAACTTTTAAATGATGGTAAGTGCCAAGTGGGTAATAAAATAAATATATTAGAATGTAACATGTTTGAAATTAGTATTTCATATATCTAGAAAATGTTTTTGAGTTGTGTGGGGTTAAGTTGATTTTATTATTTATGTCAATCATTATATGTTTCTAATATATTATAGTACCTATAATATTTTTATGATCAGAGTCTGATCATCAGATAGAATCAGAACTTATAGAATTCATGTATTAGATGGAGGGTAAACCCCTTAAAAAAAATTAAATAATATTTACATGGCTAGTTATAAATGGCTATTAAATACATCCAATTATAGAAAGAAGTCAACTTCGTTAAATAATTTAGTATTTTTACAACGATTAGATTTCACGACATTAAAACGTTAGATATAAGTCGGGGTAGAAAGTAACTTTTCCAACTGCAGTAAGTTTTGTGAGATAGAACAAATTATCAACTCAGTTCACTTATAAGTTTTTTTTTTTTTTAAAGTACCAAGAAAACCTTTATCAGTTATGAGTTTATATACATTTCTTTCGTCACACTTTTTCTTATAACTCTGAATGGTAAAATAAACTATTAAAATTGAATTGAACTATTAATTTTTTAACTTTTTACAGATTTTAGGTGAAATTAATATAAATGAAAATATTTAATAGTGACATGTACAATTACCTATATTTTTGTTTCATGTAAACGCATCAATATTTAATATAATACCCGAACTTTGTAATAAACTGATCATAGTCTGAATTTCACGCATATATGACGTATAATATACCTACGACGTATATTATACATACATGTATTATATATATTTTATGTATTTGTCTATGTTTATGTATGTTGTGATGTTGTGTGTATAGATGTGTGTATGAATGTATGCTCGTATGTATGCGTACATATTAATAAAATATGTGAAAAAAAAAAATAATCAAATAAAAAATTAAAGATTTTAGTTTTTGTGGACTTACAATTTTTGACATTATGAGCTACCTAGTCTAACTCTTAAAAATATTAAAAACACATTTCGTGGTGATTTAAAAAATATATATTTGTACAAAGTAAAATAATGTTTGAAAAAGAAATTTCTGTGATCTGATTACCTGTTATAATTATTATTACAGATGACAATAATTAAATCCTTAGTAGATAAGTCACATTTTGGCCTAAAGACATTCAGTGTGCATTGTTAACATTTTAGAAAACAAAATATATTTTAACAAAACCCTTCGTGAGATTTACAAAAATAGTTATTTTATCAATATCTAAGACGAAAAGATAATATTTTAAACCAAATAAGTGGGGCATGGAAAACGCAAACCAAAAGAAGAGGAGGTAGGCAACTTTCCGTATCAGGATGTCTGTAGTGGCACCCCACATTTCGGTTCCTGATAAGCTGCCAAAAGTTGTGGCACACTTTCTATAAACATTTTGTAATTTTGTCCAGGAAAAACAAACGCTCCAGACTAATTAAACATTATCTTATCTAATGCTACTAAAATATTGAAATACTAATTAGTATTTTTTGATTTCTAGTGCTAGATAGATACAATTTCTGATGTTTATTATACGTCTCACTTATAAAAACCAATCATTTTACATATCCAACTACATAATATAAAGCCACAGAAAATATTTTGAACTTATTTTTTGGCTGTTATTACAACAGTTTAAACTTTGAAATATTCTAATAAACGTGTTATTATTATAATACCTAAGAAAATAATAAAACTTTTAAAGTTGAAGGGTTCTGTTGGTTTTTAATCGTACGAAGCGTGTGTAATAAATTACAAGCGAATCGCGAAAACTTACTTAAGTATTTCCATAAATAATCTTCCAGGTTATCGCAATTTTTTCCGTATATTTTGATTACATCAATTGCTCAAATCTTATATAGTCACTTTGTAAGTTGAACTTGTGTTGTCTGTGATGTTTGTATAAATATTTATAGGTATAATATATAAATAGTGAACACGTGATACCCATTAACTACCAGAGGTTAAAGTGGAACGTCTACTTAGAAAATGTGAAAAAGTCCATTTCATCTTAATCACATCTATGAAGATTTTGCAGTCTACATAGTGCATGCCTGTGTTTGGGTGTGTGTGTGTGTGTGTGTGTAAATTAGGTTTTTAATTAAATTCCTAGAAAAATAACGACCACTGCCTAAACAAATTCACTGGAACTGCATATCAAGTTAACTCTTCAAAGGGGGTTGAATTTGAGTGCCGTTTAAGAACAATTAAATGCATTTTTACGAATAGTGATAAAACAGCAATTTATACATTATACGTCATAATATACTTGCATGGTACTTGTACAACTTAACCATTGCTGAGTATACTTGCTTTATAATACCTCTTGTGGATATTGTTCGACATCGAGTACCTATCTACCTACCTACGGCACATTGTACAGCGTTCTTTTATATAATATATGGATGTGTGAATAATTTACAAACACGTACGATTTTTATCATGTGTGCAAGTGCCACAGGACATGTATGTTTTACAATCCGTTGGACACTGGCCCAATAGTCGCCCGTACCAAAAAATTGAATACCAATTTAATTTTAAATTGTATGAAATTATATTTTTAGTAACTTAAATAGTTTGTTTTTATAGCATGGTCTCTGAAAAATGTAATAATACAAGTAAAAGTTCATAATTTGTTGCATTTGAAAAAAGAAATATGTAATTTAATATACTTAATGTAAACTCATTT
>NC_042494.1:24433619-24434376 GCF_005508785.2 Acyrthosiphon pisum
GATCAAAAATGAACCTGCTCTAAAAAAAAGAAATTGGAAGAAAATTAAATTTCAGGTTGCAAATCTCATAAAAAAATCAGTTAAACAATAATATATTTAAAGAAAAAAAAATAGCTGGTAAATCAATAATGTTATACACCTACCTACTTTTGGAATGAATAAAAATCTAAAAAATGTAATAGTAATAATGTACCTAGGTATTGTAAAATATAATTATACATTTTATTATTAAAAAAAAAAAAAGAACTAAGTGATATAATCAATTTATTGTTGTTATTATTATTATTCTTGACTCTTTTACACATAGGTATACATTATACAAAATTTCTTTGGAGGTTACTAGGTACCTAACTACCTAAGATTATTGGAGTTCATAAGGGCGGATGTCTTTAATGTACCATTTTGTGTGTTGGTTTTATTTAAAGAAAAATGAAATTAAAGTACAGTTCTACTTTCTACATTTTTTTCTTTGTATTATGGTGTTAGAATTTTAGTTCTAAGTTGATTTTATAGGGCGGATGTTACAAATGTTGTAAAATACTCACGGAGTTCACAAGATACCCTATACGAGTATGTGTGTGTGTGTGTGTGTGTGTGTGTGTGTGTGTGTGTGTGTGTGTGTGTGTGTGTGTGTGTGAGTGTGTGTGTGTGTGTGTGTGTGTGTGTGTGTGTGTGTGTGTGTGTGTGTGTGTGTGTGTGTAAAATTAAACTAATACTAATGAATAATAACACAGTTTCTATTAAATAATAAGTAGTA
>NC_042494.1:24434426-24487104 GCF_005508785.2 Acyrthosiphon pisum
TGTTCTCAAAATGTTTGTCGCAGACGTTCATCACGCTGCTCTCTAGATTCTTGTGCACAACTCTGTGCTGCGTGATTCTTTGAGCTGCGTTTCTTGCAACAATTTCTTTAGCCGATTCATGATGTCTTACAACACGTTTGCGTCGTGCCTCATTGCTATACGCATTGTCGAGGTTAGACTTTTTTGGCGGCATTTTACTAAAAACAAATGTGAATCATAAAATATCTGTTTATAGTTTGTTTTTTCCCGTGGCAACGACTTAAATGTTCACTATAATTCTGTATTGAAATTTATAGAACGAATCATTTTATACGACGTCACTCATGGCAACCATTTAAAAACAAAAATTTCGATCTGAAATCTCAAAATTCCCGTTTTAGCACCTACCGGGGTTGCTCCTCTCACGATGAAAACTATCCTATCTTTTAAGTTGGACCAAATAACACACGGTGTAAAAAATTTCATCAAAATCGGTTAAGTGGTTTAGGAGTCCATTGAGGACAAACATTGTGACACGAGATTTATATATATTAAGATAACAACGAGACCACATTACCTATATCTAGGTGGTTTAATAGTTTCGATCGGACAAACGATATGTACTGACAGTATATTATTATTTCAAGAACTGCAGACGAGAAGTAACACAATATTTACCACCTTATATACACATTGGTAAGTAACAATATCGTTTAAAGATATATTATAATAATATGTAACCGATGAGGGAAAAAATGTAAAAAAAAAACATTTAGTATTAGTATAAACGTATTATAATAGCGTAATTATTTTTATAATATAATTGACATAGGAAAATAAGTCGACAAATCATAAGATGCTATGGGTCAGTGACGACGTCTATTTTTCGCACGGTTGTTCCTGGCCATCGTATTGGCCCAAATTTTGTACTTGGGTCGCGGTGGCGTAGTCGTATTGAGGCTGCTGGTACATGGACGAATGGTACTGTGGACTGGCCGCGGAGTACCGCAATTGACCGACGGCGGCCAACTGTTCGTAATTGTTCCAGTGTTTGGCGTACTGGTACGAGCTCGCTGGAGACGCAGCGCTGCGGTACATGTACTGTGTGGACGGGGCGAACAGGGGTGCGGCGGCCTGGTGCAAGGCAACATTGGCGTGTACCACGGGGTTGGCGATCTTCACGGTGATCGGTGCGGGGGCGGATTGCCACGCGACTGGGGCTGCTGAATGGTATTCCAGTGCTGCGGGAGCGGCCACGTGGTATTCCTTTGCGGCCAGGGCGGGTGCTGCATAATATTCTGGTGCTGCAGGTGCGGCCGCGTAGTACTGAGGCGCGACGGCGGCGATTTTAAGTGGAGCCTGTGGGTGGTTGACGATCGATTTGTATGAGTGTGACGTGAGTTGGGCGGACTTGATGATTTGGGCCGGTGCTTGGACGTGCACGATCGGAGTTTGCGGTCTGGACACAACTAGAGGTGCGGGGCTTGCGTACTTGACAAGAGGTGCGTACTTGACAAGAGGTGCGGCAGGTGCGTATTCGGGACGAGAAGCATACATCATTGGTTCAGCTGCAATTCTGGTTTCCAACATCGGAGCGGCGGTAACGGTGATCGGTGCGGAGTACTTGGGACGAGAAGCATACATCAGTGGTTCAGCTGCAATTCTAGTTTCCAACATCGGAGCGGCGGTAACGGTGATCGGTGCGGAGTACTTGGGAAGAGGGGCGTATGCGGGACGAGAAACGTGCGTCAGTGATTCAGCGGCGATTTTTGTTTCCAACAGTGGGGCGGCGGCCACGATCCGGAAAGAATCGAAATCAGAACGCAAGATTGATGCTGGAGTCGAGGAAACAAATTCAGTGTTAATGATCGGTCCTGAGGTCACCGATGCGATGATGGGTTCGGAGACAAAGTTTTTGGAGGCCACAATTGTCGGTTGGTCGTCATATACCACCTGGTCATTGCAGGCTTTGGTCTCACGGATTTCCCCGGTGGCTGCATCGTTCGAGTTGTATGCGTAGTTGTATGATCCTCCCGGGTTGGCCGAAACCAGCACCAAGCCACTCGTAGCCAACATCAAACAGATCTACACAAGCAATAAACAGTTGTATACATGAAAATAATTGCGTTACCAAGATAGCTGCAGTGTGACCGGGAAAACGTTTTTATATTTTCCTTTACTGAGCGTAAGGGATGAAATTAAATCGTTAGAAGTCCGGCCACTTAAAAAATATTCACTTACCTGAACACAATTCATTGTGGCTGCCGTTGTTGTTAGTTAAATTGAAGTGAAAAAGAAAGTACAATTTACAACAAATAATGTCGAAGTGCACAAAAGTAGGTATTAAGAATTAATATTTTGATGCCGTTGTCAACTACTGGTTAGAAGACCAAACTTTGACTGTGATATGAAAGATGATGACCGGCGCTTATATACTGTCGTATTGTAAATAACCTTACCAATAGTTTTCATGTGGGGATTAGAAAAACACGAAGACCTTGTATTTCATACGAAATCGATTATACTCGATATTATTTACTATACGAAATTGTAACAACATCGCGTCGGCTGTGTCATGACCAGAAGCGTATTTAAAAATTGTTCCAATATGATATTAAGCTCTTGTGTAATCTGAGAAGTTTTACAATGATACATATTTTTTTTCAATGTATGACATACCTTTTGGAGCAATAAAAATGTTTCTAGTCTGTTTAAAATATCTCTATATTCAAAGTAATTATTACGAACGTTTTTTTTTTTCAAAATTTTATTAAATCATTATTACGTTGGTTAGTCTTGTGATCGTTATAGCTTAAAATGTTTAACGATTCACTCGTTTGAATTCATGATACGTTTTAGATTAGATATACAATATGTCTTAATAATATTTTTTCATCTAATATGAAGTATACTTTGATTCTAGAAAAGATCAGCTGATAGCCACGGAAAAAAACCGTACTTATTATAAACTTGCAGGTACTATAACAGTTTGGAGCCGAGTACCTACGTGAATCATCAGTAATATTTAATAACTAAATACGAATAACAAGTTCAAATGTTTTAAGTAGGTGGGTAAATAGATATATACGGCGTGTAAAAATGGACAGTTTTATCCTGCGATGTCGCTCTGCTGTACAGTAGGTTACAAGTGGGTCACTGTATAATGGATGGTATTAAATTTGAATTCAATGATTTAATATCATTGTATAAGAAAAACGATTCTGAGCGGAGACAGTATGTCAGTCCAGGTATAAGACATATTATACACCTACTTATATCTATAGGTGCAAATAGGGGGGAGGGGGCTTTAGGGGCTAAGCCCTATTATCAAAGTAAGGCTTTAGCCCCCCCCCACCTCCACCTCAAATCACAGACGCTATTTGCGCCTATGCCTACATTGGTAGGCAAAATACATTGGCCACGCATTTTTTGAGGTATATTTTATTGAGGAAACGAAATTGTTTACGACGAAATCGCTGTAATTGTTGACAAATGCATAATAATTGACGTAAATAAGCATTGTATATTATTGAGGCGTATATGGTCGACAAAAATAAGTTACACGTGTTTAGAAAATGAAACAATGTGGGTATTTAATTAATAATCAGATAAAACTATAATATTATAGGACCATATACATTTTGTAAAATAAAATATAATTTTAATTATAATAAATAATAATTGGCTAACTCAATTTGGCTAGGTTGAATGAAAATAGTGCCTTACCTATGGGACGTTAGCCCAATAGATGGACATCTTTTTAAACACTCGTTGTCATATATTGTCATGGTATATGTTGTAAATAGCAATTAATGAGTGGATACTATAATACTATATGCGTCCAATTACTGTAATTTAGTAATCTACAATAGCAATTTTTCATGGTAAACTACTTTTAATACTATTTACCGTAAATAGTATTAAGTAAAAATAGCTTACGTAATAGAACCGTATAAATTATTTAAATATGTTTTAAAATTTAAAACTGTATATCAGCTGGATTCTGGTCATGAATTAGGCACAATATCCAGTCTTGGATGGTATTCAGAATAAAGTAATCAGAATACTTTAAAAATATTTTTCCTAAAAGTATTCCAAAAAAATATTTAGAATATTTTTAAGAGTACCTATCTATTTTATTCCTATAGAAAAATACTTAATATTTATAATAATAATCGTTTTCCTTGTTTTTCTGGAAATATTTACACTATTATACACATTTTAAAATTTCAAGTCAACTATCAACAACTTAAATTATATTATATTTAGATTATTAAATTATGTATTGTATTATTATGTTGGCCCTAATTTAAAATTTTGTCGAAGAAAAGTATCATTGGTTTAATATTTAAAACAAAAACTAAAAAATATTTTTAAATTATTTTAAATACTTTATTCCGAATATTATTTTTATGAAGTACTCAAAATTCGAATACTGTTTTTCATAAGTATTCACGTATTTACTCCAAATACTTTTTAAAAGTATTTTACACAAGTGTGCGGTTATCAACGACCTGCGTTTCACTAAGATCCAGGTTGTTTGACAGCGGGAATACCTAATAGTATGATAATTATTATCAGCGTGCGGTATCTGATTTTGTCTCCGTTACCGATCACGTTCAATATTATTGCCTTTGTATGCACTGTTCATTTTTACGCTTTTTTTGTTGTTGTTAGTTTTATGTTCGTTGAGTCATTGATTAAATATACAATATAATAGTATATTTAATCAATATGGTTGAATGTTGATATTTTCTATTTTTCTAAATGATTTTAATATAAACTGCAGTGTTATTCATAAATTGTCTCATATTGTATTAATATTATTCTATTCATATTTTATAAATAATTATTTAATCTGCATACATTGTTCATGCGGATGTGACGTTTTGAGTGCGATAAATAAATTCCAGTATGATATTTCTACTATTATAGTTTTATTTGTTTAATCGTGCGTGCAAATCGGCAAATTGTCTGCGACAAGCTGATACACTTCAGACAGGTTTGGTATTGTAAGACGAGCACGGCCCTTCGCGTTTTTCGGTCCCGACCGGACTGCATAATACGATATCACATTATAATAATATATTATATGTAGCTCTGTGTAAGTATGTAACACACGTGGCGCGCATAGCTCGTATAATTCGTATAGTTTTTCCGCTTTCGTGGATTAGAGGTCATACGAAAAACGTATTCATAAAGCCAACTTGCACACGCACTGCATAGTAATAATATTAACCGACTTATGGTGGTACATCCCCCGCGAGTATTCTTAACAAGCTGTATTAGACAGACAGCGTTATTATTTTCAGAAAAATAATTATAACGCAGTATTTGACAATAATTAGCTATTTTCGGTATTGGTTTTATAACACCGGAATATCTGTGAGTACAGTGGCGGATTTAAGGGGGGGGGGGTCTCTTGGGATCTGATTACCTGAAGCACCCGCCGTTCCGAAAATTAAACTTTTTTTAAATTATAAATTACTTAGATATCAGTATAGGTACTAAACGTATTAATTGTAGACTACTAACTGCCAAAAAATGGGTTAAATTTGTGTTCGACCCGAAGTTGATCATGATAAGTTAGTACTAGATCCGCCAATGTAGTGTGTATAGTAACTTACTACTGCAACTGCAGAATACGAAATAATCTTTTACTAATAAAACGACTCATAAACCGTTAATTTCTTATACTAACGATTATGTTTTGTATACGTATTATATGTCTTTTTCGTTTATTTTAGCTTGGTGTCCTTAAAATGAGTGCTTATTGGTTATTGTTTATACCTTCATATATTGATACCGATAACTGTGCTTAGTTTCACTGTAGATTTGATCAACCATAATAATATTGTGGTTGCTCCCAACTCAGTATTAAGATTGTATTAAGAACTCCGGATATATATACTATATGAATAACAAAATAAATTAAGGAAAAATATTATCATAATATACGATTGAGAAACAATATATTTTCGTTTATTTGTATAAATATTCCACAAATAAAATTAACCACATGAAGCAATATTGTGCGAAACGTCGAATACTGCAATGTCCACCGATATTATAACATTATAATTTATAATGTTTGACCGACATAAGTAAATCATTATTATTTTTCGGCTTTTGCTTTTAAATATTATATTTGTGCCAGTTAACTTGAACGATAACTTTTACGTTACATAGTAATAATTTCATATCATAGTAACAATTTATACGTCAACAAGTGGTGCAAGAATGAATGCATTTGACGATCGTAAGACATTGTATTGTTTAATGCTTGGGGTTTTAGCGCATTCCGATGCGCGCTATACAGACAAAATATTATTTCATGTTTGCCGTAAAGGAGGTAATAATATTGTGTGTCAAAATAATAAAGGTGGCGTACTTACCAAGTTGCAGTGTCCCTACTGTTTTCCGAAAATCTTAACATTTTTAAAAGAGGAAATTGTATTTTACTAAAATTACAATATATTATATAGGTACATATCCGGGATATGATATTATCCCATTATGATTAATGGCCACGTCAAAATTAGAACGTGACGAGCATTTATGACGCGTGTAAATTATTAGATTTTTTTATAAAAAGCCTCTCCGCCAACACGTCGACGTTGTATTGAACCGTATAATGTACAGTAAACGTGCACGTTTATAATATAAACTAAGTACATATAAATAATATAATATGAGATTCCAAGTGCTATCAAGGAAACGAGTCCCGCGAGGATTCCCGCTACAAATCTCAAGTACTTACATAGTAAATGGAAATCTATCTAAGTATTTATCTCGGGCATTATTTTTGAAAATCAAGACACATTTGTCTGATTTGATTATAATTTGAACTGCTCAATATGTTGGTGGGTGTATTATATATTTTGGAGCGTGGGAGTTATTAATATAAAAAAAAAAATACTTGAAAATGGGTACTAAAAAAATGTCACTGCCATGGCTCAAACAATTTCAATTACGTATTTTTATTGACATTAAAAGTCCCTGCAGTTGGGATTCAGATTGAGATTCAGATTGAGCAGTGCCTACTGATATAATTTGTCAGACTAAAAATAAAATGTGACGTGTAATGCAGCACTCTACGTTTATATAAAATTGCCGATGATTGTACAGCGGGCATTTATCATTTAAAGGGAGCGTACCGAATTAAGAGTATTTACTTATCCAATCAATAATATTGTTGACTTCTTGCTGACTTTCAATAATATGTTGGTCTATTTTTTTTAGTCATGGACCCACTCCCGATGTCATCAACTACAACATTTTAATAAATATGATTACTCACCAACTTTGTCTTTACGCAGATAACGTAAAGATAACTATGAAATATTGACACTAAGTGTCTTGTCAAAACCTATATAATTATATTATGTATATTTTCAATTTTAATATCTCTAATGGGCACATTTGATGCAACCGTCCTACTTATATATTCGATTTTGGAATACAATCGACTATCGGTTCAAAACTAAATGTTCTGTAAATGCGTACCAAAGTGATTGGATTAACGACGTTTTTATTTTAGCAGTTCGTATCGACGGCCATATTATTTAGGATGAATTACAGTGATTATAGTCAAAAAAAAAGTGACAAACAAAAGAAGTTATCGGTATAACAAATTATACCCATGTACATAAACGCTCACTACATAATACAAGGATTTTTAATAGTTAAATTAATAAAAACCATGTCTAGATTTGTCTGTTTATATATATTTATTTACAATATCTATTTTGTACATATTTATTAAAATAGCTAAATAATATGTTGTTCACGTTTTAACAACACACTTATGTTCGATACGCGACTAAATAATAATAGAAAGTCAAATTAACGACACTTGGTTGCGCCATACTGTTTCAAATATATTAAACATATTTTACTATTGTATTTTTATTGATACATTTAGTGTGTTGTTTCAATTATAGAATTTCAACTGCTATAGAAGAAATATATTATTAAATTGAATTATTACTCTATTGGGACTTTTTAATAGATTTGCTACTCTCGTTGGCTTAATTAAATTTGTACGTATAGGTCAGGACAATAGAGGTAATAAATATGTATTTTTAGTTTTCAAATATAAAGTATGCTACTTATATGGTTATAGTGGTCACATTTTAATGATAAAAACCGTCCCCGAATGACTGCTGCTGGAGTTGTGCAAGGAGCTACAACAATTTAAAATTGAGATCTTTCAATAACGCTCCTCTCCGCTGGTTATTATGCAACTTTAGTGGATATGCGTATATTTAGAAAATTAAAAAAAAACTGTTCAGTATGAAAATAAAATATTGATAAATTAATATATCATATTATATAATATATATACATAAAAATAGTTTGATTTTTTAAATTTTGTGATCTGTACGATGATTGTACATTTCGCAATTTGCAGTCTTGTAAAGAATACTTTTATTTTGTATTCGGAATACATATTCGAATAAATGAGAATTAAGTTATTCAGAATACGTATTCGAATAGTTCTTAAAAAATACTATCAGAATACTTTTTTTCATAACTAGTTTTTGTCATTTTTTGAATGATTGGTAATTAACATTTAATAATTAATAATTAAAAATACAACGTAATCATAGGTTATTTATACATTTTGACCACATAATATGATACGGCCGATACGGGATACAAGTATACAACACCTTCGTGTTTATAAAAATAATCATATATCATGGGCCAATATATTATATTTCGTTAAAAGAATAAAATTAATGTTCATGATTTATAATATGTCTTGTCGCAAATTTAAAACTATTCTCTGGATAGGAAAAAAGTATTTTTTTAATGAATAAAAAATACAAATATAGGTATTCAGAATACGTGTTTGAATACTTTTTAAAAAAAGTATAGTATTCGAATACAAAAAAAGTATTCTAATACTTTTATTTTAATACTTAACAAGACTGGCAATTTGTCCAGTGATTATCGTACACATAGCGAATTGTATAATGTAACTTTTACAATCTAGTTACTTTGTACAGCAACATTGTACAATTCGCAATGTGTACAAAAATCACTGTACAAATCGCGAAATGTACAATTCCGGACTTTGTATGTAACATATATAATATTATTGTTATTATTATTTAAAAGTTTGATATTATTCGTTCAAAAATAGAGAAACCGATTAAGTAAACTGTCTAATTTATATAATCTTCTGAGGTTCATCTATAGTATAGTATGAAAAATCGGATACCTACCATGGAATCATGTAATGATGTGAAGATACGGATACTTAACTATTATAATAGTGTTATATATAGTTAAATTATTTTTCATGATAAAGCGATTTTATATACCTTATATGTTTAATAACGGTATATTATAATATATATTATCATAGATGTGATGTATAGGTATAAGCAGTATTCATTGTATCGTAATATTTTGTATATTTATCGACTGCATAATCTATAGATTCATTCTGAGCCTGAATTATGGAAATTCTATAACTATACACAATTTAAAGATATATGTTTGAATTAGAGAAGTGTTTAATATAGAATGGATAACCAGCTCACCTTCAAAATCTATTTCAGAGGTTCCCAAACTCTTTACGGTAAGACCCATTTTTAAAATTTTTTAAATTTCAGCACCCATAAGTCGCAACTACATACTAATGACAGTTTTTTTTTCTTTTTTTTTTTTTGATAATTGATGATCTCTATCTTTGTGATTACTTTTAGTGCGGCAGCGTTGTGAGTTGTGACACGTCACTGGTCCGCTCGTAATCCTCGTGGATAATGATAAAACAATTTAGTAATCACATGGGGACTAAACTATATTTATATCAAAATAATAAATGTACAATATAGTTATACGGATAATACTCATATACTCGAATTTATACATGAAATACATATTTTCTTTAATGTATACCTATATTATATTTTATAGCAATGTAATATTAAATATTTTACATTGTAAAAAATAAACGTATATTTCAAAACTTTTCGTGACACACCGAACATATTATAATTGCGGCCACAGTTTGGGATTCTCTGATATATTTGATTAAAATGTTTTGGTTTTCTGTATTTTTCACAAATATAAAATAAAGGTTCATGACATACCTAACCAATAAAGGTAATGATCATTATTAGGCTAATTTTTAAGTGTTTAAATACAATGTATGTTTAGTTATTAATTCAAATTGAATTATTAGGCACTTAATCGTAATCCAAGTTACGTTATGGTAATGTATACTGGTGACTGAAATTGGTCATTTAGAGAAAAAACTTATCACATTAAACTAATAAAACTAAAAATTAACGCGCTAACTTTCAGTAATAATTGTCTTATGTTCTATTAATGTTTACCTTACAATTTCAAATATTTATAGTTTATTTTGTCATTAACGAGGTTATGATATTACCTATTAGATTCCTAAATACTTATACCTAACTATGCTAATTACAGTAAAATACTAAAATATATATAATATTATAAAATTGTAATATGTATTATACATTATACATACCTACATTAATATAATAAAAATGTGATTTCTATTCGTTTATTGTCAATTGATACCTATTAAATAACATTTTAATTTTTAAGATTTAAAAAAAGTATAGGTACCTTTATAAGTAATATCTTTATGATAAAAATGTACAAATGTATGAAATATAAGACTTCAAATTTCGTAAATAGTAGTTTTATGGTGTGTCATCTATATTGGCGATGCAGTATAGATATAAAATAGTTATGATCTAAAACAAAAATGTGTGTCTACCTACGGGTAAATCAATTGCATAAAAAATACAAATTGTCAAATTTTAATGTTTTTTTTAATTAAAATGGAAAAATATAAATTATCTACTGATTTTATTTAATACCGTCATCGAGACTTATTTTAAAATTAATACATTTACTTTTTAAACACAAAATATCATTGTACTGATTATGTATAGGTATGAAACGGATTTTTACGTTTTCTATAAATTACTCACACATCCCAAAATAAATAACAAATATTATGTACTTATTTCTAATTTTCATATTTAATGTTTACAAATATTAGTTCAGAAGATCAAAATATTATTTCAAGTGGGATTCAATTTGTTATTAAATCATAGGTATGAACCATTAACATACCATTTATAACTCATAATAAAAAATAAAAAATAATGTACCTATACTCATTTAAAATGGCAAACTGTTAATTGGCTAATGTGTAATAGATAAACTAGATACATGCAATAATGGGTAATAATAAAAAAATATCATTTTCACAACATTTTCTTCTTTTCGGTATAGACTTTATTATTATCCTCCCTAAATAAATGTTTATTATCTTTCGTTTGAAATAATACAGTGAGTGTATTATATAATAATATAATATCGAAATATATCGTTATTATAACTTGGAAAACCATTGTATTAACTAACTAATGAACAATGACTATCATGAGATTTTAGAGCTTATAAAGTCGTTCTGCTGTTCACTAATATTTATATATATAATATAAATATTAGTGTAATATTATAATATATTGTATTATTGTTATTAATTTCCAAGTCAATACTGTAAATAGTGTGAAAAGGTTCGTGATTCATGTTGTATATTATTATAGTAAATAAAAAGGAATAATATTTTTTGAATTACATCAAATTAACCAAAATCGTTTTAGGAAAAATCGTTATTTTATTCGCTTTTTAGGTATAAGCAATTTAATCAAAAATTAACTTAAATTATTATAGCTTATTACAATAATCTTTTTATTTATATTTTATTTAAAAACATTTATGAGAAATCTTGTTTGAAATGTTTAAATCTCAGGTGTTTTTTAATCTCAGTTTTTGTGAATATTTGTTGGCTTGTGTCTATGTATTTTCTTTACTTTTTAAATGTGGTGAGATCAACTGATAATAAATCTTATATTACATTTTAAGCTGTTGTTTGAGTTATTAAAATGTTTGTACTTAGAATAATAATAATTCTTAAATATGGTTTTACAAAAATATAAGCAACATGTAATATTTTATGAAGTATTCATTATTGTAATTTGAGTATTTTTATAAACTATTTATACTTATAGATCAATAGTAATTATTACTAAAATGTTCAAATCGCCTAAGCCCCTAAATCTACTTAAGCTATTAGCATAGACATATTATCCTTAGTACACAAAGTTATAGAACTCAAAAACTACTTGTTAGAATTTTAATTTAGATACATCAAAAATCTCAAAACAAAAATCTGATGAATATTAAAAGTGAATTAAGTTTGGAAAACAGAAGTTCGAATTGTCACAGTACAAATAATCTCAAATATTCGAGAATATGGTCTCCACGTATATACAAAAATTCAAAAAATCATTGAATATAATATTTATAATTTATATATTAGAATAAGGTGAGCATACTTAAAAAATTACCCTGTATACAGTGTACAGACCATAATTTTTTTTTATGCCATGGTTTATCATTGAATTCAAATTCAACACATCCTATTATAACAGTGACCTACTCAATAACGACGAACACACGAGACCAGATGTACAACAGCAGAGCGCGGTTACCTACTTGCCCAAATTTTTTAATCTTGTTAGATTTAATATTAAATTTAATCATCATTTCATGTACCTAATATTGGTATAGGTGTCTAGGTAATAATGTGTATTGATTGCCCATTGAACAATGGTAAAATTATATTATTCCTATTTTCAGAGATGCGTATATATGAATCGTATACCTACATAACAAAATTATACCTACATTAATTGTCAATTAATACTTACATGTAAATATGTCATTTATAAACCATAATATAACTATTTACTATTTAGTCGATTTCAAGGTTTGTTATTATCGGACAAATTAACCACCACCAAGCATCATAAATGTACTGTTCTAGGCGACTATATAAATGCTTGCAAACTACTACATTGTACTCATTACCACAAGTTCATCCGTTCAAACACATAATAACAACATTTGTCTGTCATATATCAATATATCAATCCATCCAACATGCAGTCTATTAAAGTAAGTAAATTTGTTATATTATTGTATTAATACTTTGGACTAGGCACACTTATCTTTATACTATATACATACAACAATATCCGTTGTACGATGTTTTATTTCGAATGATATTATAAAGTGAATTTCTTGAACAATAATTTTAAAAAGTTTATCTCACGGTTAATTAGCAATTATTGACATATTATAATAACGTAAAATACAAAATATGTAATTATTATTCGTGTCGTTTATGTTTGTCCCTATGATAAAATGAATAATGTATTGGTTTTTAACACCGATGTCAACAACTTTATGCTAATTGTTTTACGAATGCTACGACTTGATTCGAATCAAAATCCCTGTGGCGGCTCCAGTCTCCATCACTCGCTCTTTATAATAATATATTCCTGTCTGGATTTTTTTTATTACTATTAGTATTTTAAATCCCTGCAGGGTAATGACTCTTGCGCTTCATGACATATAAAAATATTCTTTTTCAACGCGTTAACTCGGAAATGTGTCAAGAAATAAATTCCGGTTTTTCAATTTCAACGAGCGCATATAATTTTCGCAGCAGTAGAATGTAATAAATCACGTGGTACATCTACTATATTGTAATACGACCGTGTAAGTATCTTGCAGGTGTGTGCCGCTCGTGTGATTTTTTACACGATTTAGGCAAGAAAAAATATTCGAGACAATCGCTTTATATTACACTATACTATAATATAACATTGAGCATAGTATACTAAAATAAATCAAAAATAGGTAATTAAAACCATCGACATATTTAATACTAAAAAACGATTCTTAGCGATTTTGTCTGCCTATAATAATATTACCAAATAATATTGTAGTTGTCAAAGTAATTTATTTTACTATTAGACATTACTAAATATGCCACATTAGTAATATAGTAGGTTGAATTAATTTTTTGCCAAACAAATTTTATTTAAAAATAATATATTTTAAAAGTTGAAAGTACCCACAAATAGTATATTTTAAATTACAACAAAATAACTAAAATCGTTATTCTACGTTTAATAACTGATTTCGTGCAAATTTAAACTTAAAATATCTACAAAAAATCATTTTATATTATTTTTAGATTTATTGATTAAAATATGAACTACTTACAAGAAACCGTGTTTTAAATTTTCAAATCTTAGGTATAAATAAAAACATTTTTATTGACATTTATAATATAAAAACTAAATACAATTGAAAATTTCAAATGTCTATAAATAGTTCAAAACGAATCAAAATATTTCGAAAATTGTAACTTGTAGGCATAAAATATGATAAAATAAACATTTTATGAACATTTTATTAATCTATGGTTTTTCGTTTTGAAGAACAATACCTATATTAGTAAGAAAATCGTTCTATGACAATTTGTCAATTAATAGGTGAATATCCAATGTCTAACTTCTATACAAAATTAGATAATTTAATAAAAAATGATTAAATTAATGAGATGCATAATGATTGTAACTCTTGTCTCTTATCACATTTTATATTTTTTTAAAGTCTTCTTTAGGACCTTCAAGTGTTTATTTACATAGCCTATGTTATTTTAAGTATAATTAAAATAATGTGGTTATCTGACTTTGGTATAATAATATTACAGAACTGAACCATAATAATTTCTAATATTTTTGTCGTAAGCAATCATAGCCTATGTGTACATACAATAATGACTTATAAATGATCACAGTTGTAGATGTAATAATAATTATTATCAGACAATCAATTTGACATAGAACATAGTTTTACTCATAGTCTAGAATTAGGTTAGTACCATAATATATACAGATTTTAGGGGAGGAAGGGCAAGTATCATATTTCCTTCCTGGCGGTGGCACTCCGAACTACTGTTATTTTATCATCAGAATGGCGTGTGTAAAATACTATCATTAAGTAACCCTAAGTTACTTCATTCGCTGTACGATGCCATGCTATCTGGCAGGAGAAGTTGGCATGTGATTTCACTGGAATCCAACGTTTCTACATTAGGATACCCAACCAAGAACAGCACAATAATATATTCATTGTTGATATCTAAAAGCAATTTTTTCTCTTTTCACTTCTGTTAGGTTTAGTATTACGACCATATTATTATATTATTAACTGTGATCTAGCATTGCCTAGTTGAAGTTATGAATTCTCCAGTTGGTTCACTAGTCCTCATTGCTTTGATCTTGTTTTTCAGGTCACAAGTTCAGCACTTCTGTTGGCAGTGCTAATGGTTTGTTGCATGCAACAGATGGCGTCAGCCGGATACAACTTTGGATACGGCGTGAACGATCCAGCCACCGGTGACATCAAGGACCAACAGGAGACGAAGAACGGCGATCAGCTGACAGGCTACTACCGATTGTTGGACTCAGACGGTTTGGTCAGAACAGTGAACTACCAATCGCATCCATTGACTGGTTTCACGGCCCAAGTCAACAGAGACCCAATTGGTTCGGAAGGCCAAGCTAAATACCGTTCAGCGGAAGCTGCACAACAAGCTCGTACGGCATGGCCTTCCAACCTGCGTGCGCCCCTTGTACCCAGCAACCAATACTTACGTTATGACGATGGCACAGGGTACGGACCTCTGGAGGGTTACCAACAGTGGTGATAGGTATCCATTGAAACTATCATTCATATATCACACTCAACCCATGTTGCAGTTCAATATAATCTATTCACTGGAACATTTTAAGATGTGTGTAATAATAAAACATTATTTGTTATTATATCTTTTTTTCATTACTACCAAAAATATACAATATTATGCTGTTTGACATTTAAAAGTATGCCTTATTTTTTTAAATTTTTATCTTAATATACCATTGCCGATAATATTATGTTTTGTTTAAAATCCAGAAACAATTTTCCACAATATTTTCAATTGTCCGGTTTTTTTTTTACAATGATATAATATAATTATAATTATTATTATTATTTATTATTTTTATTATGGGCTGAGTATCAAGTTTTGATTAGATGATTTATAATATTATAAAAAAATAATTGTAAATTTATTGGAAGTAAATAATTTAGGAATGTAATCACAAATTAAAATATTTAATTTTAATATTTGGTATTCACACATGGCAATAATATAAACATTTGTTTTTATGCATATCGACTTACCTATATAAGTTAGAATCATCTGAGATTATAATATAAGATTTGGATAATTGATGAACAATTAAACAGTTTATAATTTTTGGAAACTTTGAAAAGTTATGAAAGGTAAGTACCTATTTTTAAAGGGACTTCAAACTCGTGTCTTATTTTCCGACAACAAGGTCTTTCAACATAGTTACAAATCCTGTACTGACATCCGGGACTTACAAAATTATACGGTCGACATTAGCACACGGTCAAGTTAGGAAGATTGCAAGCGTTCGTGTCTATTTTTTGTATATAGTAATATGTACGAAAAGAGAGTTAGTCTTAGAGAGAAAGAGAACGAAACAGGGAGAGAGCAAGAGATGGCAAGCTATATATTTACGCAAGGTAAGTATAGGAAAAGTTGCACGTAAGACTATTATTACTATACGCACATATTGTATAGGATAATATTCACACATAATTAATATATATTTCTCAACCGTATCCGCACCCATATCTGCGCAGTAATATTATAATATATTATTATGTATATATTTATATAAATGTATAAGTATAATATTATGTGCATATACGGTTTTGGTCGACTCTTTTCCAATACATCAAATTTTGATCTCCGGTTACGTCACAGCCATGTACGGAATATTATAATAATATTATGTTTAAATGTATATAATATTTTATAACATGGCTACAGGTACACTATATACGACGGACGATCGTTTATTTCGAAAACGTCGCCGTTTGGATAACGCGTTGTTCGCATTATAAGTCCCGTCCTACGACTTAAACCGTAAAAGGTGAAAAGGCTAACTATCTTTTATGCATCATCAGCTGTTCCCCGAAGAAATACATATTATAAGTATAATATTATTGATCGATCGAGTTATTCCGAAAAACTGCACGTGTTGTTCACGTGGTTTGGCTTTATTTTCTTTCTATCGTCTATCAAAGTCAACGCGACCAGCACAGAATAACACTGACGTTCAATATTATTATGTCGGTTGATATCAACAAAACTTATATACCGAAACAGTTCGCGTATAAGAGCCGTCTGTTACCGGCGAATAAATTCGCGATACCAAATTTTTATTTTATTTTTATTTTTTTTCAAATCCAACGGGCTTGCTGTCAATGATTAAGTCAGTTTTCGAGGAAAAAATAAACTTTTTTTTATGGATTTTAAATATTGAACATAACCAGGGAAATAATACATTTATAATTTAGCCTGCAGGGTAAAGACGTATAATATGTAAAAAAAAAAAAGAAAAGAAAAACGGTTGTCGGGGGTGAAAATATTATGTATATACATTCGACGGTCGGATGGCGTGTCCCTTTTAATGGAATATTAATTTATTTACGAAATATCAGAATGGCACATAATCATCGCGATCACCATATTATTACTATTAATATGATTTAGTTGTTTTTCGTTCTGTTCCACGCGCGTAACACGATTAATGGCGATATGACTTGCACGTGTGAAATGCATGAATATACGTAATAAAATAATATATTAATATTGTACGTTTTATTTCAGTTCTGTCCACAACGTTATTTCTATACCACACTGATGGGGTTAAACACAATATGCGTCTCGTAGTTATGACTAAGGAACCTACTGGTATTTATTATAATATTAGTATACAATTTTATTTTATTCCTTCGAAATGTCTACACCCGCTGCAGTCCTGACAAAATATAATATGTCGATTTTAACGAACGATTTCTACGCTCTGATTAAAAATATGTATTTAATAAAAAACATTACACGGTGGCTGATCATCATTATGCGACGTAAGTTCGATTGATATCGTGTGATTTATTTATTTGTATTAAGGTAAGTACGCAGAACTCGACGTCAAACGATCATGCGATAGTTTACGTAGTATTGTAAGGCCCGGGGCTTGTTGTAATATTTGCAGTTTGCACTAAATGCACGATATATACTCGTTTTAATTTCTGATTCATGGCTCGTGCAAGGTATATTGTATAATATTATATAATATATTATATCAACTTGCAGAGTCATATACTTGCCTCAAACACTCTAAGCCATGTTTATTACAGTCAATAATACATATAGGTACGTCGATCTCTTACTAATCTGCAGGTAAAGTCTACATTTATAATAATATAATATTGTATATTTTTAATAAAACTACACCACCCAATGAAATGGCACATAACACACGATAATTTAATATGCACAACACGCAACTCTATGCGAGGGAGGACAGGATGCCAGATGAAAGAACTCGAGAAATGCCAAATATCCAATCAAAAATAGATGTTAACATTTTTAATTCTATAAAAAAAATCGAGAACAATTTTTTTTTTTTAATTAGTGGGTATGCCGTTGTACCGATCTGCTGTACAGTAGGTTTCGATTGGATCACTGAAACTTAATACCTATGTATTAAGGGTGTGGGTGCCGGCTTTTCCAATTATCGCATTCCATAGAGTTTGAAAATTATAGTATAGGTACATATTTTAGTTATGTATAATACCTTGATTTCAATACTTTTTCACTAATCTACTATTATATTTAAGGAGCTTGATACGGTGGTATTATATCAAAAAACATGTCTTGTAAGGAATAACACTCATTTCTCATTGATATTACAATAAAATATTGAATATCGTTATTCATCGTTTAAATTTATAATTTTGCCTAAATTTAATCTAAAAATGTCTGTAAAACAAATTATGGTTATATATATTTTTAAATTATTTGGATCTAGTAATTCAGAATGAACTATTTATAAGGAAATTTGTTTTAATTTTAAAATATTAGCCCTGGAAATTTCAGATCTTTAAATTTTTTACTATCTACAAAATAATTTCATAATTTTGACAAATTTTGTTAATGTCATTATAACTTCAAATGCATTCTATTTACCGAATGAAACATTTTTATCAACATATTTTATACATTTTTGAGTTGCACCAAAAAAAAAAAAAACTAATCAATAAGGTAACAGTGGGAAAAAAACACTATTGTAAAATCTATACATTTATCACTTTACTAGAATCTCATACGACCCACGACAGGGGTGCTGCTAATTTGCCTATCTAAAGCGCCGTCTAATCATAATATTATTTTTTAATTTTATATTTTATTCGTTTTACAATATAAGGGTAAGAGAAAAACATGTATGACGGAAAATAGATATTTTGCGATTATTTAAAATTAAATAATATTCAAAATTGTCTAAACGAGAGTTTTTGTTAAATTTTAATTTTAATTGTTAATGTTCTAAAATCTAACACCAAGACTGTAAAATCATAATTTAGTGTAAATTAAGATTATATTTGCTAGTAAGTTAAAAACATTTACTTTTTGTAATTATTAGGAAAATATTTTTACATTTATATAAATATATTTATTTTATTGTTCATATTACAACCAATCCGTTTGATTTGATCTCAAATTATGCACTTTTGGATTTAGAATACAAGAATAGGTATAGGATGGTATATAGAATGTGTATCAGACTTTATTTCTGAGGGTATTTTTTTCTTATTATATTTATTGTTTATATTGTTATGAATAATCTATGTTGCTAATAGTAAATAGTAGGTTAGGTCTTAGTATTAAGACTAATTTGCATATTTCCTATAATTATTATTATTATTATTGTATTTCTTATTGTAACATTATACTAGCTAATAGCTTTCATTAACTTATTAGTCAATACCGACGTACCATATAATGGCCTATACATTGTTTTGTGGCATAAATAGCTCACAATAATTATTCTAAATAGGTATTCTAAATATATCTAGAATATAATTTATATAATAAATTGATGATAGTGTACATGGATAATACTTATGTAGTTACTGGTTATGTGAATATGTTCTATGATGTTTGTCATGAGGGATTCTTAACTTAAGAATACAACTTTATATAATAATATTATTACCTTGCAGGTAAATGGCTTAACATTTTAATATGACGAATATTTTAGGTCATAACAATATGCGTATATTTCTATAGGCTATAGCACCACACGTTACATCTGCACGACGTCCTGAATAGGTGTTTGGATAATTATTCATATTAAACTATTGGTATTTTCAGAATTATGTAGTTTAGTCGATATCACACTATAGTAATATATAATTTATAGTGCACGTGCATGTATTATTAGGTTATAGAATTCGTGTAACGGAGTGAAGTTTGTGATGGTTTGATGACAGGGTTTAAGAAGTATGCTTACATACATAATATTATAACATATTAAAACATAATCTACGTAATTTACTCATTGTTCGTACACGAATACTTTAATAATAACGAGTAATAACAGTATGTAATAATTTATATGATTTTTCCTGTACCTATAGTTTATTAAAACGGAATCGTGTGAAACAAGTGACGATTATATATTTTTCTTAGTCATCGTGGCGTACGAAAAATATGTATAATTTGCTATATATGCTATTTTAAAATATACTTAGAAAAATAAAAATTGAAAATATTTTCACTCAATAATAATATCATACCTATAGAGATCCTGAATAATAATATAATATTATGTCGTATTCGTCGAAAATGGGGACACGAGTGAATTACGTACTTCTAAACTCGTCGGAAACGGTGCAATTTTGTCCGACGTCTCGTCGGAAATGACGTCTTCGAATATACTATAGCATCAGATATAGGTATACAACTTACCGCTGGCGATAAACTGCAGGTTCAGATGGTACATGCACGGGGGGGGGGGATAGAAACTGACCCAAAGATCTACTGCGGAAGATCTACCCGACTGACCGCCGCGACCGGTGTTGTGCAACCGCGTAAATCATCGAAAGTCTGTCAAAAAGTCTCTCCTTGGAGAGAGCGTGTTATACGAGTTTATCGGCGGTTAGGTTAATTCCGTAGTGGTAAGTGCACATAATACTATAGTGGTATACCAGTCGTGCTGCAGACCATGGTTGGTTATCGGAAATCATTGTCGATTGAATAGCACATACGCGACTATAGCTGTACAAACATTATGTAGATAATAATATTATATATTATCAAAGTATTATGTGCTATTATTCATTTCACATCGTCATACACTGCACAGCCGGACGAGTGTTTGTACGCACCGATAGAATTACGACGTTATTCTATTCGGCTGCAGTCGTAATACAGTTTTGGGTCATATCATAATGTAATACAGGAGATGTCACACTGCGGGGTGCGTGAACCGTAGAATAATATTATATAATGCTTACTGAAAAATACAAGTCAAATATCTATTGGATCTATTTCCAAGTCGATCATTCATTTCGTTTAATAATAACATGATACGTGCTCACTGACATGACTCGATGTCTTTGAGCAGCTCCGTAAATATTACGAAGGTACACTGTAATATATTATATCATCTGAAATGGAAATTGAAACCACTAGATTTGAATTTATACGTAGGTATAGGTAGTAGGTACCTATATGTTATTTAAACATCAAAGTATTTTCAGATTCTTTGTTTTGCAAAGTGTTCACTAAATAAAGAAATATAAATACTGCGACAGTGAGTATGATGTTTTCTGCTTTTAAATAAAAAAAGAAGATGAAAAATTGTTTACCTGAGGATATTATGATTCGTGCTAACCAAAAAATATCAAGTCTTAATCAGGTACTATTATCACAAACAAATAATAATTTATTTAAACAAATTTAAAAGGATTGGCGATCAAAAACATCCATTATTCTACTCTAAGTACCGATATTTCCGATGGTTTGTCCAAAGACATCTTTCAGTGAAGCACGTCCACCTACAATGTAAACAAAAATAACCTCTCTCTTACATTATTATTTTTGGACCCCGTATCTCAAAAAAACAATATTGATATTCACAATATCACTTCGTTATTGAATGCTATAACGTTACAATTTAAAAAACCGATAAAAACCATCATTGCCCATCGCAATATATGGACACACTCAAAAATTCTGAAATGCTATCAAACGTGACAAAAATCACCTATTGGAAAATTGTACTAAAGCTCTCTACCAAATATATCTCATGTGACAAGTTTCACACATACAAATATATAAGGAATAACCAACATTTAAATAAATCTTCTGAAAGTACCAGGAAAATAATCATTTCAACAACCACAAAAACTTAATTTTAAGGAAAGATTCATCCTCGATACTCTGCATCAGGCCGATCCGTCATGTGCTTATGTTATTTCTGATTTTAACCCGAATAACTTACCACTAAAACCGAACATTGAATTAGCATCATCAAAATTCCTTTCAGACCTAAAATAAATTATTCAATTATTCTCACTACTGTATTTTGTTTTACAATTCTTCCTTAGCCAATTAAAAACGCCTTATATAATATTATTTTTCATTGTTATAATCTGTGTAATTATTCAGCTATATATAAACTTCTTGTTTTTAATATTTGCAGCTACTTTTGTTATTGTGCATAATGTTACATTGATCTATAGGTATTTAACTATAACTGCTTATATCCCATACATAAAATATATTATTTATTATATGATGACAAACAATTAATATACAAATTTAATGGTTTAATCACTTTTAAACAGCCCCCACCATAACCATGATAATACTTCTTAAACCAGATTTTCCATCGAGGAAAACTTTGAATAAGCAGTTCTATGGTAACATAAATTGTAGTTATAAATCGGAATGTGCACTACTACCTTTAACTATAATACTATAAACGGGCTTACTAATTTTATTCGGTCGAAACCCAGTAGAAGTAAAGTTATGCAAGGCATAACGTAATAATATAATGGTCATAAATTATGCGATACAAGTTGGATGAAATAATTACCGTATAGTACCCTCGTTATATTATATATTTTTTTATTTTGAATATAATATGGAATAGAACAAATGATTCTTTTGAGAAAAAAAAACGAAACAAGTAATAAAAGATCAGTGGCGTACGGTTCGCGACGGCTGGTGTGATAACTTTTAAAGACCACGCCGTTGGAGTTAAACGGGAATAAAAAATATTATGCATCTGCCGATAGAGCATAGTATTATCTTTATATATTATGGTACAAAAATACACTAAATTGAACATTTGTACCGTATAATATATGTATAAACTCATAAAGACAACGCGGTGTCATTTAGACTCGAAACTGTAAAAAAAAAATAGTGCCGGTAAAAACAAAGCCACGTCGTATCGCATTGATGATGAAAAGAGAAAAAAACTGTGCAAACTATAAAACGATATTTTGAAGTCGTACCAAAAAAAAAAAATGTAGATAATATCGGCAATGATCTTGGATTTCCTTATCGGCACTATGTGCATTAATTCGAACAAAAACTACGTTAGTGTGAATTAAGATCTAAGTAGAAGAATACAATATATACTATCTTATTTTCTGCGTGTGAGTAATAATTATTAATAAACGATAGATAACTGCGTAATTATGTGCTAGTTGTAAATTCGTCAACTATTACGGCGTTACATTTAAGCGTATCTACAAACAACGAGAACTTATCAATAAATTGAAATAATTCGGACAACCATAAGAAAAAAATACTCAGCCGACATGAATATTATTATGCTTATCGGTGAATTCAATATATATATAAATATAAATTTAAATTTAAATTAGTGAAAGTAGCGGCATTGTCATCAAACGATAGACGAAAATGAAGTCTCACGAAGAGTCCATTAATTTTCACAAGAGCATTAATCAGTAAATAACAAATACCTTCTTCGGAGATTCGCTTTATTGAAAAAACTTGAGATTTTTTATAATAAAATAGTATATAAATATTATTCCTGGTAAGGAACACTTTGACACTTGTAAAATGTAATAATTTAGCACAGAATTGTAGTCAGGAAACGTGGCCAATGTAAAGGTTACACTAATAATGCGTATATCAGCATATTTGGTATTTTTCCTTTTTAATATGAAATATAAATTAATGTAAGATATTGTAGGTATCTTGGATATTTCTAACAGTAAATTTATATACTAAGTATTGTATAATTAATATTTGTATACTTCGAAGTATACAAAGTATTGTATTATGATCATAATTATAAATATGCGTAACATACAAAAAAAAAAAAAATAAAATATATTTTGCAAACTGTATAGCCGGAATAAATTATAATATTATAACTACACTACTTACGGTTTCGGTATCACTATCCATGTTATCGTCAATACAAGATGAATGTCTCCGTGATAGAAAGGAAGGAGATTTTGACTCTGCAGCAGAACTTTGATTAATAATCCTAAAATTAACAAATTTAAGTAGGTACTTAATTTATTTTTGTAGTAAAAATAAACATATTTTTGGATAAGCACAAATTAAAAAACTATTTAATAACACGGACTTGTAATAAATTATAGGTTAAGTTAAATAAACAGGAAGTTGATAATAAAGTTTATGATAAGTGATAATAACTAATAAGTAATAACTAATTCCTAGCTGTTGATGCCCTAAAAAACCTATACAAATTCCCTAAACATTTTATATGTTAATGACTTACATACTTAAACAACGCTTATAAAACTATTAAAGTTAATAAAATGATATATTAGTTCAAAAATTACAATTTATAAACATACGTGATAATAATTTAAATTTATTTTAAAACCGAGTTTAATCCAAAAAACAATTAAAAATGTTGTTTTAATAACACATATAAAATTAAATTATTTGATTGTTGAAAAATATAAAAATATAATAATGACAAATAATTATTAACTAGAAATGTTTCTCTAAATTGTTAAAATAAAGTAAAAAAATACGTAAAATCCAAAAAAACAACACACACACACACACACACACACACACACACAAAAATATATGTAATATAATGTATATTGTATATGTATATACATTATAATATAGTTAGAGCAGCATTACTTAAAGATAAATCTAGGCCTGATACTGACGTTTTGATCGTTTTAAGTCTCGTTGGTCAAATATTGATCAGTCAGCATAAATCACGGGCAACCCAGCCTGTTATTCTCAGGATTCCAAACAAACAAAGATATGACTTGGTTTATTTTTGTCAAGAAATGCTCAAGCAAAACAAGTAAGCTATGATTATTGGGTGTTGTGGAAATTATCAGTTATATTTCTAGGTAAAGAACAAACCAGAGAAATCAGAATTATAACTCTAGGTGCTACTACTTGTAGTCATGCTTTCATTGAAGTTTAAAGGTAATTTACTGTTTGAATATATTTATGTTTACTGAGGAATTGCATTTGAATACTAAAGAGAAAAAGGGGATTAAAAAACCTGTGGTTTTATTGTGACTGTCTGTTATAAGAAATAATTGGTTCACAGCCTGCACCTCTAAAATATATGCCGTCGAAAATGACATGCAAACATGCAGTTAATAAAGACCTTAATAAACTATAATAGTCCAGATATTACAGCCTGTTACAGTAAAGGAAATAATGGGATACTTCTGTTAACTGACAGTTAATTGGTCTATGTTTGTTTGACCAAAATGTCTCAGTAACAACAATGTATATAAGGTAGTTCACGCAATGATTAATTACTATTATCCAGAAGTTCACAGTATACGACCAAAAATAAACCTACATCATCGAAAAATGTGCAGCTTCATAATTTAGAAGAAATATGATGATAATTTTCAAATACTTTTTGGTAGATGGACTCAAGGGAAACATATGTTGTAAGTTGAAATAAGTCTAAAAGTTAAAGAAAAAGTTTTTAAGAATCTATGAGTTACCAATGACATGACAGATAGAGGACTTGCATTGACCGAAGAGCTAAATAGAAAAATCACTAATGTTGAGGATAAACTTCAATTTCTGTTATAAGTAGTTTCTGAGTATCGAGCTAATCACAACTAAATTCACTAAGAAAAACAAATCTAACTTATAATTTAATGTTTTAAAACATAATCTATTTGTCAATATTTTAAGTTATAAATTCTGTCAATAAAATTATTCGAATAAAATGTATACTTCGTCTGCAGTATGACGTATTTAACTATAGGTATACCTAATTAAAAAAAATTATTTATCACATTTTAAATATTCCGTTTGTTTCATTATTTTATTAATACTTCGAATGTTATAATAATTATTCGATTGGGTTGGGCCGTTGGATCGAAAATTATTAAAAAATGTTTTTTTTTTCGAAACAAAATTTGAAACAATCGACAAAAATGTCTCAGTGCAGAAATGTACTTTAAAACCACGTTTTAGATCACACTAAAGTATAAAATAAATCATAGCACCTGTGTTGTTTAAGTTTCTTTAAAAATATCGATGAATGATACAAACACTACTTTTATATAATACTAGCTGAACCCGTGCACTTCGTTGCCCATTAAGTGTACCAACTATATGTGACTCAAACTTTGTTCAATTCGTTATTTAATATTCGGTGTATGGTTTCAAAATTAATCTTAACTTTTCCGTTGCCCGGAATAAAAATTCTGATTCGCAGCAGTAAATTATCAGGTATAGGCAATCTACCCGCGGTAGATCGCGGACCCCGTGCTGTATATACGTTAGTGTATGGTTTAACTCTAAAGTATCAAAGTTATACCAAGTTTGTCGTATTCTACCTATGGTGGATTGATATAATCAATCAATACAAAATCCTAAACTAACCTAACCGTACTAAAATCAGATGAATAAACGCAAACGCATACAAAAAAATTCATTCAAATTGGTCTAACCATTTAGGAGGAGTTCAATCACAACACACGTACAGTAGAATAATTATTGCGCTTAGCAACACATTCTGCGATTCATTTTTATATTATATGATATATATATTATATATACTATTTTTTTTATTTTAAATTAAATATTCTAGGTATTGAAAACAAAATAAATAAAAATAATAATATGTAATATTTACTTGTTTGGTGAAATGATCTCTAAAGGAAAAACAAACGCTCCAGACTAATTAAACATTATCTTATCTAATGCTACTAAAATATTGAAATACTAATTAGTATTTTTTGATTTCTAGTGCTAGATAGATAGGTACAATTTCTGATGTTTATTATACGTCTCACTTATAAAAACCAATCATTTTACATATCCAACCACATAATATAAAGCCACAGAAAATATTTTGAACTTATTTTTTGGCTATAGTAATTATATATTTACTTGTTTGGTGAAATGGTTGAGCTGTGTCTTCGCGGTGGAATTTCGGGAGGTGTATTTGTGGACGCCATGGTGTTGATGGTTGATATAAATGCTGAAACATATTTTTATTTTGAAACATTTATGATGTCATTAATATCTTTAATTATAGTTAAGTACGTTTATAACCTAGGTATTGACAATGATGCATGTATATTATTATTTATATTAAATTGGTCTGTGTTTACGTGTATGTACATAATATTATTATAATCATTATATCCGGAGTCCATATTAGATATCTCTAAAGTTAGTTCATAATATCACGTAATTGCGACGCTATAATTTTGGAGAAAGGCGGTGTAACTTTTATAATTTATAATTTTAAAATTGACCGAAGGCACTGGTTTTACGGTGATTATTTTTTTCATTTATTTGAAAATTAATTATATATTTTTTACTTAAAATTACGGAAGTCAGGAAATTGTAAAAAATATTTTTTCATACCCTGAACAATTTCTTAACAGTCAGGTTTTTAGACTTTTAAAATTAAATATACAACTGTTGAACGAAAAGTACATAAAACACTTTTTCACAAAATTATATTATTTGATTTAATTAGGAAGGAATGAAGGAGTAGGATTGTTTTTCATTAATGAAATTTCAAAAACTTTTAAATGATGGTAAGTGCCAAGTGGATAATAAAATAAATATATTAGAATGTAACACATTTGAAATTAGTATTTCATATATCTAGAAAATGTTTTTGAGTTGTGTGGGGTTAAGTTGATTTTATTATTTATGTCAATCATTATATGTTTCTAATATATTATAGTACCTATAATATTTTTATGATCAGAGTCTGATCATCAGATAGAATCAGAACTTATAGAATTCATGTATTGGATGGAGGGTAAACCCCTTAAAAAAAAATTAAATAATATTTACATGGCTAGTTATAAATGGCTATTAAATACATCCAATTATAGAAAGAAGTCAACTTCGTTAAATAATTTAGTATTTTTACAACGATTAGATTTCACGACATTAAAACGTTAGATATCAGTCCGGGTAGAAAGTTACTTTTCCAACTGCAGTAAGTTTTGTGAGATAGAACAAATTATTAACTCAGTTCAGTTATAAGTTTTTTTTTTTTTTAAAGTACCAAGAAAACCTTTATCAGTTATGAGTTTATATACATTTCTTTCGCCACACTTTTTCTTATAACTCTGAATGGTAAAATAAACTATTAAAATTGAATTGTATATTAATTTTTTAACTTACAGATTTTAGGTGAAATTAATATAAATGAAAACATTTAATAGTGACATGCACAATTACCTATATTTTTGTTTCGTGTAAACGCATCAATATTTAATATAATACCCGAACTTTGTAATAAACTGATCATAGTCTGAATTTCACGCATATAATATATGACGTATAATATATAATACCTACGACGTATATTATACGTACACGTATTATACATATTTTATGTATTTGTCTATGTTTATGTATGTTGTGATGTTGTGTGTATAGGTGTGTGTATGAATGTATGCTCGTATGTATGCGTACATATTATTAATAAAATATGTGAAAAAAAAAATAATCAAATAAAAAATTAAAGACTTTTAGTTTTTGTGGACTTACAATTTTTGACATTGAGAGCTACCTAGTCTAACTCTTAAAAATATTGAAAACACATTTCGTGGTGATTTAAAAAAGATATATTTGTACAAAGTAAAATAATATTTGAAAAAGAAATTTCTGTGATCTGATTACCTGTTATAATTATTATTACAGATGACAATAATTAAATCCTTAGTAGATAAGTCACATTTTGGCCTAAAGACATTCAGTGTGCATTGTTAACATTTTAGAAAACAAAATATATTTTAACAAAACCCTTCGTAAGATTCACAAAAATAGTTATTTTATCAACATCTAAGACGAAAAGATAATTTTAAACCAAATAAGTGGGGCATGGAAAACGCAAACCAAAAGAAGAGGAGGTAGGCAGCTTTCCGTATCAGGCTGTCTGTAGTGGCACCCCACATTTCGGTTCCTGATAAGCTGCCAAAAGTTGTGGCACACTTTCTATAAACATTTTGTAATTTTGTCCAGGAAAAACAAACGCTCCAGACTAATTAAACATTATCTTATCTAATGCTACTAAAATATTGAAATACTAATTAGTATTTTTTGATTTCTAGTGCTAGATAGATAGGTACAATTTCTGATGTTTATTATACGTCTCACTTATAAAAACCAATCATTTTACATATCCAACCACATAATATAAAGCTACAGAAAATATTTTGAACTTATTTTTTGGCTGTAATTACAACAGTTTAAACTTTGAAATATTCTAATAAACGTGTTATTATTATAATACCTAAGAAAATAATAAAACTTTTAAAGTTGAAGGGTTCTGTTGGTTTTTAATCGTACGAAGCGTGTGTAATAAATTACAAGCGAACCGCGAAAACTTACTTAAGTATTTCCATAAATAATCTTCCAGGTTCTCGCAATTTTTTCCGTATATTTTGATTAAATCAATTGCTCAAATCTTATATAGTCACTTTGTAAGTTGAACTTGTGTTGTCTGTGATGTTTGTATAAATATTTATAGGTATAATATATAAATAGTGAACACGTGATACCCATTAACCACCAGAGGTTAAAGTGGAACATCTACGTAGAAAATGTGAAAAAGTCCATTTCATCTTAATCACATCTATGAAGATTTTGCAGTCTACATAGTGCATGCCTGTGTTTGGGTGTGTGTGTGTGTGTGTGTGTGTGTGTGTGTGTGTGTGTGTGTGTGTGTGTGTGTGTGTGTGTGTGTGTGTGTGTGTGTGTGTGTGTGTGTGTGTAAATTAGGTTTTTAATTAAATTCCTAGAAAAATAAAGACCACTGCCTAAACAAATTCACTGGAACTGCATATCAAGTTAACTCTTCGAAGGGGGTTGAATTTGAGTGCCGTTTAAGTACAATTAAATGCATTTTTACGAATAGTGATAAAACAGCAATTTATACATTATACATAATATACTTACATGGTACTTGTACAACTTAACCATTGCTGAGTATACTTGCTTTATAATACCTCTTGTGGATATTGTTCGACATCGAGTACCTATCTACCTACCTACGGCACATTGTACAGCGTTCTTTTATATAATATATGGATGTGTGAATAATTTACAAACACGTACGATTTTTATCATGTGTGCAAGTGCCACAGGACATGTGTGTTTTACAATCCGTTGGACACTGGCCCAATAGTTGCCCGTACCAAAAAATTGAATACCAATTTAATTTTAAATTGTATGAAATTATATTTGTAGTAACTTAAATAGTTTGTTTTTATAGCATGGTCTCTGAAAAATGTAATAATACAAGTAAAAGTTCATAATTTGTTGCATTTGAAAAAAGAAATATGTAATTTAATATACTTAATGTAAACTCATTTAAAAAATAAAACAGTATCGATTGAGTTATACAACAAAAATATACTATCATTAAAATGTTTTTATAACATACCATAGTAAGATAAATCCAAGATTATTTTACAAAAATAAATACTGTATGTAAACGAGTAATAAAGTAAGCAAAAGCTCAACTTTGTCATCAAACTTTGTATTAAAACGTATTTTATTTCTTAAACAAATTTACTGAATTATTTTTACAACGTATTGTCCATTTTGTCAAAAACTATTTGCCATAACTTGTTTCACCCAAGTATTCGTAGAATTTTAGAAGTACTCCTATACTCAAAAATTAAAATACTCAAGTGAGTAGTGTATATAATATAATGTGTATTATAATATGAATATCAAAAATTACACTGTAGGTACATACAAATTACTACTTACAATAATTTAAATAGACACGCTAAAATTTAAAACTAATCGTAGGTACCAAAAACATTTCTTATAACTAATTTTGGAAATTATAAAAAATAAATAAATATCTACTGTTTAAACTTTAAATGATAACAGTAAAAACTGAAAAATAATAATGATACATGACAATAATTTCTTTTCAACAAAATAATAACAAAATATTTTTAAAACAACTTACGGGGTCTGATATTTCTATTTTTGTGGAGAAAGCTACATCCTAATTATTTTCCTGCATAATATATTATAATGTTGTACGTTAAATGGAAATTAAATTATACCTAATGTATTATTATTTAGAAATTTGTTGTGATCAATTTTCCACGGAATATAATATGCACACGCTGATCACGTACTTGTGAAAAGTTTAAACAAACAACATTTTAACTATTCTTTTTAAAGAATGAAAATGGCCGATGAGCGTGAGTACAAACAAATCACGTTTTTATTACAACTACTTGATATTTATTTTTTTATAGAATTATACCTACTGAATTTATGTAAAAAAAAACTTTTTTTATATAGGTCCTTAACCTATATATGCCCTAATTTATGATAACAGTTACTATAATAATGAGTACAAAATTAATTCGGACTTAATAGATGGTACAAGTATTAAAGAGTGTTACATTATTACGATCATGACGTTATTGAATATTAATTCATTTGCGTATTTTAAGTATATGCGCGAATATCTGTAAAAGTAAAATATAAGATAAAAACTATTGATTGAGTAAATCATATTCCAAAAATTCAAATAATAATTATATTTATTAAACTGTGGAATAATGTGTACGGATAGTTATAACTGACGTTTAAAATTTTCCACCTGCAGTAGTATATTTCATAGCCGAGTGCAGACATTTCTATACAAAGTTTGTACATTTTAATTTCTCAAGTGTGTCTGTTACACAATGGTTTCAGAGTATAATATCTTAACTCTTAAATTTCAATTGTTTATTTTTAATGTTAATTGAATTACACGGTCATGTACTCATGTGTATTTTATCCAATTAGTCTTCAACAGCGGCCGTGTATGTGCACGTCACACAATGTTAGTTTTGAATAATATGTATAATTGTGATAAAAGAAAAAGAAATCTGGAAAATATTTCAAGTTTGCCAAGGTGGATGTTTCTAGAATATGCTATAAGACAGGCCTAAGTGACAGATATTTTGTTTTTATTATTTTCGAAATGAAATATAGGTTTTTTACGAAACAACCTATATTATATTAAGTATATGTACGATGTATATAAAATCATTCTCGTATACAATCAATATTTTTTTAGTTAGATGAATGTTCTGTATTTTAGACGATCAAAATGTAAAAGTTTTAGAATTTGAGCCTTAAAAAAAACACCCGGATCTCTGTGCCTTGTGCCTATGTGAAGGTTCATTAATAAAGCTCTCAGGTAGTAATTATCTTTGTCCGTGTGATGAAAACACCAATAACGACAACAACAGCAACAACATCCACAGCAACAATAACAATGACTGTATGTCACGAGACGTTAAAATACCATAACAATATAACTACAATGTATTATGGCTGTTTAAAAAAAAAAAAAACCTTATTACTACGTATCACTTACCTTGTGAGCGTGTGTCCACGCAGAGGTTAACTTCTCTCAACACTACGCTCACCAGACGATGTGACGACCGGTGCTACCGGTGACCGGAAAGAGACCGCGTGCCGCGAGCTGGAGAGACACACTATCGCGCGCTCGACAGCAGCTGCTCGACACCGTGGTCGTGATCGTGTGGCTGGGGGAGGGGGGTGCGTCCGTGGTGGCGCGTATATAGCCGTGTGGCCGGGGTTAGTTTAGATAGGGGACGAGGGGGGGACGAGCTTGGGCGCACTGGTTCTCCACCCCGTCACCCGAAAACCACCCTTGTGCGGCGGCGGAGCGCGCGAAAAGGCCGACCGTTTTTCCCGCTCGACGGTGGTGCCATGAGCTCCAGCGTAGTGGTTGGTGGAGGGTAGGTGAGATGCAGCATAATAGTATATCGTACGCTATCGCTGTGGAAGGTTACGGTGGACGTAGTAATAGTAGCGTACGGCGGCGGCGGCGGTGGCCGGTGGTGCGCGCGCGCGCTATATAGCGCACACCCCCGAAAAACGGTCGCGACGGTCTCGTCGGTGTCCTCGCCGTCTTGGTCGTACGCGCTCGGGTTTCTCCGTCACCGCCGTGCTTTTTCCACCCGGACCTATAACCCGCCCCCGCAACTATATTAATATTGTTATTATTTTTATTTTCACATCATCGTCGCGTGTTATGTGCAGGCCACGACCACTTTCTAAATTCACACTCACACTCACTCATCACACGTTCGTCGGAAAAATAATCTTTCGAAATGTTTTTTTGTAGTAGGTACAGCTGCAGTACACGAGTGACACACAAATTTAAACTTTAGCCACAAAATGATTAGGTAGTATATCATTACACGCTATGAATATTGGCGGGGAAAAAAAATAAAAACTCACATTTGACAGAGCTAACACTGGTGAAGTTTACGTAGACACTTTTCGCTATGACTTTATAGGTGTATACAATTAATGAGAAAAAGCTCTTATATAATATATTATATATTATGTACATATATTTTTTTTTTGTATATATTCCATTGTACTGAGAAATTATACATATTTTTACTTCATAATTGAAGTTTACAATAAGGAACTTTGTTCCAAAAAATATCTACCACCTTTAAGCGCATAATATATTAAATAATATGCAAATAAGTAAATCCAGTTATTATCTTTCGTATAGGTATCCCAAATATAACGGTAAAAAATTATATTTTCTTTAGTTAGTATGCTTTCCGTGTTTCGTTTATATTTTTTGTAATTACATAGTTTGAATGATAAACAGCCCTAACATGGAAAAAAATCAAAATAGTAACATTTTGTTTCTAAAATAATTTTTCTCTGCGCAATTTTCAATTTATTAGTGTTTTTTCAAACCTTCGAAGTTTCTGTCTTATTGTGTCAGCGTTATGTAAACCTGACAACTATTATTGAGTTTTCTCTTTGGAATGTATTAAAACGGTTTATTTCATTACCTACGCGTCATGCACTTTTTCTACAGTCGATCTACCGACATGATAATTTATTAATAATAATACAAAAAAATGACGTGGTGACGATATTTTCGATTAAAAACTATCAGCGGTACCTGCGGTAAAACAAAATATGGACTTCTGGAAAAAAACTTCCGCTACACCTCGTTGCAAGTGTGAGTAAAATATAATAATGAAGCCATCGATTCCTATTGAGATTGAACTCGCAAGGTAAATAATATAGTATTTACAATTACACACATTGCACGGTATAATGTTATATTATATTATTGTCAAGCCATGAAGACCTCCGGTCGCCAGACGATTTACACGAAACGTCTATATATTATATTCCTCCTCGCCGCCGCCATAGCCGAGTGATATATTATAGAGGCATATAGACCGGCTGGTAGCTTTTTCCGGGGATTTCGTATTTTTTTTTTATTTTTTGCTCTTGGACCACCACGATCCGGGATCGAAATGAAAAAAAAAACCGATTCCAATCGTCTACGCGCGTGGAATTGATTTCGGCCCTCCTCTTGCCCGCGCCACCGCCGTATTTCATTATACATCGATGTCGTCCGCGTTGCAGTAGGTAACACCCCGGCGAAACGGTCGGCTTAATGGACTTAGGACCGTGGCCCCTAAACCGGATGGACCGTTATATTATTATTTTCATTTATCGACACGTTTAAAATAATAATATTGTGAAATTTCTATACTACGATAAGTTCGATACCTATACCCGCCGACTGAAATAACCGTATATTTCGTCACGGAGGTGACGAAACGCATATGGACCACGACCATGTCGTATATTATATTATTAATTTGTTATTTTAAAAATGTTTAAAATATATAAAATTTCAAATTTTAGGCTACAGTTGTACCGTTGTGAAGTAGAATAAACAATATGACTTATACAAATATTTGCATTGCTCTGCTAGGATAACTACAGCTATCACTATAATATAATACCTGTTAATTTATTATAAAATCATAATATTCTTATTTGTCGAACAGTTCATTAAATAACAAAGTACGACCGACGTGTGCCTTATTAAGTAGTTTATATAGATACCTACTTGCTTAATACTAGGTATTGGCATTATTTCAATGCTATGTCGAGTCTGAGGTATATGGTATGGACCTGCGAGTGGCTATGTTATTATGTTATGAATATTATGTAGTCAACAGAAATATCATTATCAGACAATGTTCAGCATACTACAATAAATATATCAAATATTTTTTTTTCTATTGATATGTAACATAACCTAACTTACTACAACTGACGACTACTACGTAGTAATTTTTTTCTCTACTTCAATGAGTAGGTACTATGACATGTGTTATGTATTAGTACGTAGTAATATGTATTTATATAGGTATGATTTATACTTCGTAATGAAAGGATTTTGGTTGCTAAAATATTTTTAAAAATAATATGCATCTATGAAAGATAACTAGGTATTAGTTAATATATAATTAGGTATATCTGAATATATCTCACTGGTTGCCGGTCGTAATGTATATTTATATTCTCCTTGACATTCAGCTATAACATATATTATTATGTTGAAATATTATAATAAAGATTCATTCGCAATGGAAGTAAAGCAGTGTCTACTTTAGTGCCTGTTCCTTTAGTCTTCTACTATACCGCATATAGGTAGTATGTTACACCGGGACACTTCTGTTGCGTTTGCAGTATATCTAAATAATTGTGTATGATATTATAATATGCAAAGGTGGGCATTAACTTAACTAGTTAATTATTTTTGTTTTGAACTTATTCGGTTAAAATTTGTGATGTTTTAACTTAACTATATAGTTATAGTTAATTATCATTGTTGTGCAGCTCAATTAATTTTGTTTTCATATCATCATGGTACAACTAGACAAACTGATTCGTTGACTCTTTTTTGGTTTTGGCTATAGGTATGGGATAATCGTATAGAGTCGTTTCAAACCTATAAGACGAATTTGTATAACAATAATGTCATACACGCTTTTATGTGAACAGTAAATGTAGTTGTACCTATGTACTATTGCTATACCTACGGCATTATTCACGGTCCGAGATATTCTGTGTCTGGTTAATAATTATTATTGGTACGAGAGCTAATGAAATGGTCAACTCCTCACTGAAACACACGAAAGATAATTCACTATACAGCTGCCACATTAACACGTATAATAGCGTCGTTTGAAATATTATAGAAGCATCTGACAAAGTTTACTTACTGTAATATTGCAAGTCCATCGCATGCCCATTATAATATTATTATCCCGAGATTTAGTGACATACTGCACGGCTAAACATGACCAATATCACCGCAATACCACTACCTGGGTACAATAATAATATGACGATTATGGCATGTCTGTTGTATGTAGTGTTGGGCAAATTCCTGGGAATATTCCCAACACCGGGAATTACCCGGGAATATAATACGTTTTTAAATATTACTTATAGGTTTTAGTTTTAAATTATATATTAAACTTATGGTTGTAAATGATCCAAATGACAGCTCATTATTGATATTATGTCAGTTTAGATAATATATTAATTTATTCTTTAAAAAACTCACTATAAGTAACTATAATTTAATTTTTTTAATTAAAATCTGTAAAATGATCACAAAATAAACGATCCAACTTTCATATATATATGTTAAAAAAATAAAAATAAACATGCTGATTGAAATACTGAATAACATAAAAATATTAATTATTTTTTTTTAAGAAATTTCTCAAGTTGGGGAATATTCATAATGGCACATCACTAGTTGTATGACATAAAATTGTAATATTTTTGTCTAAAATATGAGTAATAAACATTTGTCAACGTAGGGCAACGTTTCTCAACGTTTTATATATCATTAAACAAAACATTACGAAAAACGTAATTTATAGAATATCATTAAACGAAAAATAACGCGAAACGAAATATTTTAAAATCTATTTATTTAAAAGGGCTATTGGTTTCGTAGAAACATTTATTTCATGTAATCAATCTAAGAATTGATTATATTATATTGCTTATCCGGGCCATCCCCTACCCGCATTAGTTATTATTTTTAAATTTAATAGGTATTAACACTATTTAAAATAACGATAATCGCAAAACTCCTATAACGTTTTAGTTCTAAATAACAATAAACGCAAAAATCAATATCTGTTGGAGTGTTTCAACTCTGATTTAAGGATATAAAAGGATAACCAAATTCGTTAAGTACCATTATTATTAAATAGCGAGTTGAAAAAAAAAATATTTAAAAATTAAACCAGGTAGTAATTGGGTAACTCATTAAACTTTTGTCGGGAAAAAACTTATACTATACAAATTTAAAAAAGAAAAGTTTCTCGTCTTGATTCAACAAAAATATATACAACACCAATATTTGGTTTCAGATCGTTAATGTAATGACTTAAGACAGAACTTTTTTAATGATTACTGATCGAATTCTATTCATCGCTATCTGCACAACACAGTTTCTTTTCACCAATGCTCGGAAGTACAATGTAGAAACTATTTAGGAACAACATAGAAATATGAGCAAGTTTATCCTTGGCTTAAATTTAAAATAAATGCAAATAAAATTATAACTTCTCTTTAAAAAAAATACTTTTACGACTTTAACCCTGTTTACATTTTTTCAACAAATATGCATTGTCTAGTTTCAATGTAAACAGAATAAACTAGTTAAAAACCTATTTTGTTTCAAACAATGCATTATTTCCACAATACTGGAATTTATTGTTATTTGTTTAATATTATTTACAAGGCAAGTTATAATATCTTATTTAAAAGATAATAGTTTGGTACTTACAATTTAGAACTAAAAAAATACAAGTATTTTATTGAAACATAAATGGTAAAAATAAAATATTTTTTTAAAGGTACATGAATAGTTAAATTTATTAAATGTGATTTTCAAATTATAAATACTATTAATTTTAAGCCGTCGTTGTTCTGTAATAATATCTGCCGCGTATAATAAAAATATTTTAACAGTACGACCAATATTATAGTTGTTATTAGGTACATCGTATTTTTACGCAAAACATAATATTAGGTATCTTATTTAAATGAACATAAAGCGTCTTTGGTACTTAATTTTATACAATATTTATACTACGTCATTGTATAGAAATAGAAACATACATTTTTGCGTTTCTGAACATTTCTTTGACTTGTCAATGAATTTTCATAAGCTTTTACAATATGTATCAATGTATCAGGTACTTATCATGATAATACACCTGTATAATATTTAATTTTTGAAGTTATATACATTTACAATTGATATACGATAATTATACTTATTCGTCTTGACTTTTTACTTATACTTTATCAGACTTTAAACATTTTCACTAGGTATACAATTTATTTATCTCTAATGATAGTTAAATTTAGTTTGGGTTACGCACTTACATGACTACATGAGTGCAATAGTATTTAGTGGTTTAGATTGTTTAATAAACTATTTGAATTAAATTTTTTTGGATTAACAATTAGTGAATGTTCTTCGAAGTCCATTAAAACTTGTGGAAGTGATTTTTTTAGGATTAACATTTGAAAATAGTTAATTAAAAACTACAGACTGCTGTTTGTTATAATTGTTTAACATTGATTGAATATTTATAGGATATTTTATTTAGTTATTGATATTACAATTATTATTCAAATGTCAATACCTAAATATTACAAAATCTGTAAAATTCTATTTTATAAAATATAACCTATTTTTTTAAAAATATAAAAAGATAAATGGCTATTACTACCAAAAAATAAAATATAAATTACAAAAAAAAAAAAACAATGGTACAAACGGCTAATAAATTTAAATGTCTGTATTGACTTAGTTTCAGTAAATTACAATCGAAATATTTCTTAAAATTATTAATTTAAATATACCTACATCTGAGTTAGTAAGTTACCAGTAAGTACACCAGTAGATCAGTTCACAACTTATCAAACTGATGGTATGACGTATTGCGTTCAGCGTTGTATGATTCACTATAAGAATTTCATAATTCACTAAATATAATATATTAAAGTAAAATACAAAATATTTAAATATACATATTTATTCTATATTCGTTGATAAATTTAATCTTTTTTTACATGAGTTAACACTCCACTCTTAAGAATTATGAACTTTGTAAATAAGTATAACATTGATCTGTTTTTTTCTACTCATTTAAAAATTATGTGTCTACTAACTATAAGTAGATCGAACTCCAAAATATGGTCTTGAACCTTTAAATGTCGAACCAAACTCGGACCGAACTTATTAGTCGTATGTCGAACCGAACACAAACCGAACAATTCAGTGTGATATCGAACTAAAACTAAACTTTTTAATCGTACATCAACCGAACATTTCGTTCAACATCAAACCACACCTGTACGTATATTTATTATATTTCATTATTGAACTGAACCCAAACTAAACTTTTGAATTAAATGTCAAATCAAACTTTATAATATTTTATCAAATCAAAATAACTAACGACTATCGAGTAAGGAGTAGGACTAAGGATCAATTTTATAAATGATAATTTATGAGTTTTGAATATTGAATAACAATAATCAATAATATTAAATTTTAATATTGAACATTGTGTTATAAATAATATTGTGTTTATTTATATAAATAGTACAAAAGTTCTAACTTGTTGTTTGAGTTCAGTTCGGTTTGGTTCGGTTCGGTATTTTTAAAGCTTGGTTCGACTTTCGAACTTGAACCGAACACTTAAAATTCGGTTCAATTTTTCGAATTTTGAACAGTTCAATCCACCTCTACTTATCTATGCATATAAATTATATATTATATTATGTATAATAATCTAAATAATATTAATTGTATTTTGTTTTGTTGTATAAAGTTAATTATTTCTATTGTCTAATAATAATTTTGAATGCTATATGTATTTATAAATTAACGGAATTGGGTCCAAACCTATTTCAATAAATAAATAAATTATGCTTGTGTAAATAAAGTAGGCCTGTTGAAGCAATTAGTATTGTTCAAGATTTATATCTTTGGATCAGAAATTTGACACACATTTTTTAAAGTTTTTATCTCTAAAATTCTTGACTTTTACAGCGAATAGTGTGGTAACTAGTAACCATTTTTGTGTTAACAAAACATTTTTTATAACATCATAAACATCGGAATTTGCACATTTTTAATTATTAATTAAAATCATGATATTTTCCGACGTGAACAATGACATATAAATATATAATACCCAGTATCCGTATTCATCTGAACTTTCTTGAATTTTTCTCTGAATGTCTCTTAAGACTTTTAAAACTCATTGACATGAATAATTCCAACGGATTTTTAAGTTTTATTTGGAATTGTTTAAATGTTATATAGTTGTTACTTCTCAGCTCAAATAATTGTAAGACTTAATTTCAGTATGATAATATAATGGAATGTTTTAATGATTTAAAGTATTTTGTTATTTTTCGTATAGCTTATAATTTAAATGCAAAAACTTATAGTTAATCTCGATTTCTTTACAACTATGAATTGGAATTTCGCATTATTACTTATAATCTAAGAATTTGTATAAAGAACTTCTATTAAATAATACGTCTTGCTAATAAAACTGCATGTTCGATGGTCAAACACTGAAAAATGTATACACCTAATGCGGTATATTATACAGAAATTTTAAGTCACGAAATAATTATTGCAATACATTTTTATTTTTGAAAACTAATAATAATTTGTTCATAAAATAATAGTTATTAATAAATTATACTCATATTTATAGGTTTGTAGAAAATTGTTCATCAAATTATTCTCTGTTTATTTCTCAATTTACATTTATTTACGTGATACAATATTATTATCTATAGGCATCTAAAATTACAGGTGTAAGATGACAGTTTTGTTAATTAATTATGTACTCTGTTGGGTTCAGTTTTGTCAAACTTAAAAGTGACCTGTGATATTTTCATTTAAATAACTAATTGAAAAAATCGACCCGATTGTAAGTTTAATAATATTGTAATACAATAAATGAATACTTTGGATAAGACGGTGCAACGTGTATGCAATTATATAACATATTGAAGGACTACATTGTTGTATTATAATAATATTACGTCATAATATTTAGATGTTATACTATAGTGTAATGTTATAACAGGTACCATAAAAGTGTTGAATGCTTACAGTGCTCTAATTATTATTTAACACAATAATATTCATATTTTATTTAATTATTATAATATATGGCATACATAATATACATAATAGTGTAACAATGTTTGACATCGAAATTCGGAATACCTATAATATTATACAAGTAAAAATTTAACGACGCCCGCCGTCGTCACAAGATGTTGACTGCATACATTAATAAATAACGATCAAAATATATCTTTACTTCACACAAATCAAAAAAATTGTCAAACCTAAAGCTATTAATGTAAAATAATATGTAATAATGTTGTTTTCCATTTTGGTAGTTTTTTTTTTAAACAAAATTGTTCACTAGATAAGTAATAAATTAAAATAATATTATATAATGTACAATAAAACTACACAAATCATAAAAAAAGAATACATTTTTTTTTTTTTTTTTTTGAAAAATCCTTATTAATAATGTTAATAATAATTATGAAGTATAAAACTGAAAAAAAAAATGTAATCTATGATAATATACATATTATGTAAAGGTCATATGAAATTCATAATATACCTACCGCATATTACCTATATTAAATTATTATTAAAAAAATTAAAAAAAAATTAAAATTTTTTTATTAATTTAGTAGATGGCCAAATCAGAGAAATATTATAATAATTAGATTGGCATCGAAAGACATCACCGATTCAACATTGTTGGTAAATGAATCGGTGAAATCGTACATAATATTATACATTAAAGTCAATGGGTTTTTTTATTTTAGATCAATTCCAATTTATAAAATTGTCAATGTTCAAAATCCTTTCAAAACATAAACATTATCTGTTTCTTGTCATCCTCGACACTCGTTATTGGCATTATCATTTCTACTTCAGTGGTTCACGCTTTGTTCGATTCAATTTTTTTTAACGTACTCGGTATAACCAATCGATTACAACTTTCAACTGTTTTATATAAAGCTATTTTTTTTTCTGTGGATCCACTTATTATAGAATTGGTGTAACATTTCGTCCGAATAGATACAAGTTGTAAGTGTTTTGAACAAAACTGTACGCAACTGAATGATAACATTGAACGCAATATTTTTGAACTAATCGTATTTATTCTAAGAAAAAATGATGTATATTATAATTTTATATTACAGCATTTGTGTCCATACACTGTTATACACTTAAAATCTATCTTCTGAAAAACTTAAAAATACCTACTCGATTACTGGCATTATAATAAATTACTCTAGTAATTAATACAATTTTACGGGTGGTATTATAATTTTTTTTTTTAAAGTATAGAAAAAAAAACAATTATGCATCAATAATTGAATAATTGAAGGAAAAAAATGTTTAGCAAAAATGTATAACAATAATAATTATCAACTTATATTAATTAGCCATTAAAATGTAATTATTTACCAAAATAGTTCAATGATTTAAATTCAAAAGGCACCTTACTTTGTTATTTAGTCAACTCCTGTGACTTAACTATTGTTTTATACCTATACCAATATATATTATATTACCAAAAAGGTGACAGGTGAGAGAAAGCCGAGAGGATCGAAAATGCGTGCAAAATCCGACAGGATCGAGCGTTTAGTTGTACTTGAATTTGGACACTGAAATCTGTATGAGAAATTATCTTATTTTGGATTCCATTGCATCCCGAGGATTTTCAGCAAAGCCTCCAGCTCATCATGGAATAGTACATCAGTTGACATGGCGCGTTCATTGCCCAATACAGCCTGAAGGATCGCGGGAGAGTTGCTGGCCCATTCCCGAAGTTGAAATTGGCCTTGGTTGCATAGAGCAATTAATTGTGATTGTTGCTCTAAAGCTGCTTCTGGGGTGTCAGCCCCCGTGAGTAGTCTTGTACAGTATTCGAATACTTGTATTTAAATACTTTTTGAAGTATTTATATGGTATTCTAAATACAATTTTTTTAATTTATTTTTTAAGTATTTTTAACAAAATTTAAATACTTGTATTAAAATATCATAAAGTCCTTTTTATTAATTTTAATTTATTATTTTTCACAAAAAATGTACAACAGTAAAAATACTATTGTTTTCGTTGAAGACTAATATCATGTTTTTTATAGTAAAAATAGGTAATAACAATATTTAAAATTTATAAAATGGTGTATATGGTGGCTCCTCCATCTCTCAGAATTTTGACAAGGATTGTTCAAGTGTCGACTCAGAGGTGACTAACATTGACGTGACTGACTTAGGTGTCATTGCTGCAGCTGGTCCCATCAAAACCCATCCAAATACAGTGCCAAAGGCCGTTGGATGATGTCGATGACCAGCATTCAATATTTTAAAAATATAAGTTTATATCGCCACAGGACACTCCTTATGTAGTACAAAAAAATTCAAGAATTTAAAAATCAAAATAATGAATTCATTATTAAAGGGAAAATAGAGATGAGCATGCTTAGTAGATCATCATATATGTTATAATATATTTAATTAAATACACAATCATGTATTGGCCCCTGGGCCTCTGAAGGTTTTAATCCAGGCTTGATCAGTAGTCGATCGTTATTGAATTTCGCGAATATAATCATTCCCGATGATAACATATAGGCATATAGCTGTCAAACAGTGGCGGCGTGATAGGGTGTTACTTGAGGCAATAAATTGCCTCACGACCGATTAGGTGGTGGTACCTCTCGGGAACTGTGGAACGGATATAACATCCCCAAGTTACTAACATATTTTGTATAGTGTATAGGTAATAACGTGGTATGTGGTAACACTGAGGTGGATTGATTGTGTTAAGGAAACAAGAAAATATTTGAACAAACCAATTTTTGATTTATTAAGATAAAATAATATTGATCATTTTTTTAATTTTCTACATTTACCTATAACAACAAATACTACCTAAAGGTCAATAATATAAGTAGGACCCAATTTTGATACCAAAAGCTGCTTGCCTGATCTGACATCAAACATAAAGGTAAAAAACTATATAGGGACATTATCTGTATTAGACGTTAGTATATTGGTTTTTATGATATTTTAATTTATTAAGCGAGTTATGAGCATTTTTAAATTTCAACACATATTTTTACACTATATTGCATTATTATACAAATTAGTATCGATGGGTAAAATCAGAGAGCGATCCAAAATCCCACTGTCGTTCAATGATTTTTCTTCGTATACGTAACCAGGTATCAGCCTTGTAAATAATGCTTTTATTTTGTATTCGGAATACATATTCGAATAAATGAGAATTAAGGTATTCAGAATACGTATTCGAATAGTTCTTAATAAATAAATTTAGAATACTTTTTTTCACAATTATTTTTTGTCAGTTGTTGAATGGTTGGTAATTAACATATAAATTAATAATTAAAAATGCATCGTATTCGTAAGTTATTTATAAATGTTGACCACATATGATATGGCCGATACGGGCCATACGGGATACAACACATTGGTATTTATAAATATAATCATATATCATGGATCAATATTATATTTCGTTCAAAGAATAAAATTATTGTTCATGGTTTATAAAATGTTTGTCACACATTTAAAACTATTTTTCTGGATCGGAAAATTTTTTTTTTTTTTTAGTCAATAAAAAATACAAATAAATGTATTCAGAATACGTATTTGAATACTTTTTTAAAAAGTTATTTAAAATATAATTCGAATACAATAAAAGTATTCAAATACTTTTATTCGAATATATTTAGGTATTCGAATACTATACAAGACTGCTAGGTATGTGCCTTCAATTCGGAAACATTGTGCGCTAGAAAATTTTCACTATAACGAAGTGGTCAATTTCCTTCCTTTAAAACACACATAGTAGACATAATAGACACATATATAGTATCACTGATACCGTACGTATATTATTATACGAACACAATATATAGTCATGCAACAAGCAGTCTGCTCTCAGCAACTTTGTCTGTTCCCAACAGCTATGCCTGCCTCGCACAGCACATTATGTTCAAAGCTAGTTACAATTAATACTAAGCCTTAACTTAGATACGTTGACCGTTACTACTTATTGCGAGATTTAATTAAAACTGTTTTATTCAAATTAAAAAGTGTTTAAAATCATTGAACTACCTAAGGAGTAATTCCTTGTTCTGAGTTCATTAGCTCTGTGGACTTTCGTCTCCTGAGCTCACTTCAAAGAAAATACTCAATACTTGCCCACTGTACACAGATAAGAAATTAATATATTAATTCATAACCAATGGTAATTTGTAATAATATTAATGAATACAATCATCAAATAAACTAGTATTATTTCCCAAATTTACAAATTATAGATTTTATTTAAACAATAAAAAAAACTTTTAGTTTTGTATTATTGATCAGTATAACGAAAAAAAAATTTATAAATGATGATCGTACCTATATAATATGTTAAAAAATCCAGATATTTCTAGATTTACAAAAACAACAAATATCTCGTTGCCATGTACACGAATGTTTGAAAAATCTACAATTCATGTCTGTGTTACATAGTAACCACACTTATCAATAACTACTTCATTATATTTCTAAATGATTAATATGTCCAACAATAACAGTTTCAACGCCAAAATAATGGAACAACCGTCGGCGACGGCATCTGAATTGACCGACGACTTACAGGTGGATTCCGATCAGTGGTTGTTAGATAATAATACGCGAAACGGCACATGACACGTGGCGAAGAGCCGAGATAACAATGGGAGGGGACGTTTCAAAACTATATTATGATATAATATATTTCACTGGTCTATGACGTCGATAGAACAACAAAAAAACAATCGTCTTACAAATTTTTTGATCCACCTCCAAAACGAACGGTGTGATACTGAACGTCCGTGTTCAACAGTGGTTACATCCGTGTTTTCCGTGGTATTCAAATCCGGAAACTCCGTGTTGCAGGCGTTACAGACGGCAAATCGGGAGCATCACAAGCTGGAATCACAGTCAATAATATACTAAGAACCAGAAGTGGCTCAAGTTTTTTCTAGTGAGCAAAGGTTTTATTCATCAACTGGTCATCTCCCCAAACATACATATCAACAAGTTAATAATTATAATCATTCGTAATTGTTAAAATTGTTATTTATTATTTTATATTATAAAGTAACACGTATACTTACCTATAACTATTATGACATAATATTAATTTAATATAATAGACTCTAAAATTCTATAAGCGTATTATTGCCTATATTATGATATAACTAGGTGTGTCCGTGGACAAACTTGGAGCGGAGCGATAAAGGAAAAAATATAGTTTTGTCTTTAATAATATACAATTTAGCATAAAAAAATGTAAATTTTCTTGATAGAAATTCCACTGCAAGCGTCACAATTTATCCCAACGACTTGTCAAGCTTTACTGTTGCTTATTTTCAATAATCGATCGTAATTGAGAGATGGTTTCGAGTTTATACAATAACCCATTTAATGTCTTCACACGTGAGGGTACAATACATACATTAAGCCAATTTGAAACTCGGCATCATCAATATCTACTGTAGTATTTTCTAATGTTATCCCCTACGATCGATGAATACTAACTGGAAAACGAGCCAGGACATATTTTAGACGATGTTTTGAAATCCGTTATAAACAAAAAAAACGTATATCCAGCCCCAAAACATGTTTATGTTAAAAATTAAAAACAGTACTTATATAATATTTATCTTTTTTTAAGGTTATTAACTTGTTAAATGTCCGGTCGATCAATAATGTCCAATTCATTATATCCAATCATAATAATAACTATTTTATTATCTGTGACCAACGACAGCCATATAAATATAAATTTCGTACCTTATTAAACCTACTCATGTAAAAAAAAATATTTGTATAATATAGATAAATCGGAATTTCTGTATTATCGAAGTTTTCATAATGTACTGTACGTTATCATTAATGTTATCATAATACGAATAATGAGTAATTAAATCATAAGTAATTAATGACAGCACCTAGAAATGCCAAACTTAATCTATGCATCCTTTAGACATTACAGAGTATATATTATTTTAAGTGTCATGAAGATTGGTTTAGTATAGTTTCATAGGAGATAGCAATAATGAATTGCATCGAATTGGGGGACAGCTAAGCTACGTCTCGCTCCACCCAAAAATAAAAACATCATACGTTTTTGATTACTATTTTATTAAAATTAAAACAATTTAAAATTATAAAGTTGTATTTCAGCCGTGTACGAATATATTAAATAGTGCACATACCGTATACTATAGATAGGATGGATAACTGTTTCATTCGACTTGTTTAATTCTAATATTTTAAGTTTAACACCTATCGTTATAAAGATTTATGAATAAAATAATAAATTCTGTTTAAATAAATCAATAAAGAGATATAACGGTCTCTTAAACATTATTTAGTGACACTTAAAATCTTAGCGAACTATTAAATTAAAAAAAATCTTCTAATTATTTTCTAGTTGGATTAAACGTTTTAAACAATTTTTGTATAATAAGTTTAAATTATAATATAATTAGGATTAACATAGAAACATGGAGGAAGCACTGACGACACTTATGAAAAAAAAAACTTATATTATTATTGCGTATATTTAATGATGTTAATGTTCGACGTTCGCATGTTCATAAATAAATAATATATTAAGAAATTAATAAATCAATTCACGTAATATGATGCATATACCACAGTAAAATTAAATTTCCATGTTGTGTTGTATACTTATTATACTGCTTCAATATATTTTCATCTTAAAAAAAATGTAAATGTTAAACTTGAATAATTTATGGATCATCTGTCTAACGTTTAGTTGCTTAAAAAAAAAATAATTTTCATTCCTTGATGCGCATTACAGCTGTCATAACCAAAAGCAATGTAATTGAGTTTTATAATCCGTATATTAAAACACTATAAAAATTAAAAATAACAACTGAATGAAGATCATTATTATATAATAATCATAATTATTATTGTAATGTTTTTCCTCATAATATCTTATTTGTTAATTTTAAATTACAACAAAATATATAAAAACGGTTTTGTGTTGTATTTATATGACTATTTCAATATCAATATATTTTCTCACATAAATGAATATAAATACTTTTAATAAAAACATAAATTAGCTTATTGAAATTAATATTATGAAATTCGATATAATATTTACTAATTTGTTTGCTAAGTAAATATGAGTAAGTACCAACAAATATAATATCTTACTAAACCCCATTTGGCCATTCGAAAACATTTATAAGTATAAGCTCACGTTTTATTACCAAAAAACTATACATTATGAAATATTAATTAAATATATTAATTAATTACATGTGTGAGTAGGGATCAAAATGCCGGAAAATTTCGGGAAAAAAAACCATTTTTTTCCCAGAGCCTCGGAAAACGTGGAAAAATTGGAGAATATTAAAATAATACATTTCCGAAAAAAAACCCGAATTTGTGGTAAATTAAAAAATTGTATTTATATGCTTAAAAATTAAAATAATCCATGTAAAAAAAAAAACCATTTTAAAAAATAGATAAGGAAACCTGTCATTGTCATTTCATATTTGCTAATACGATTGTCAATGTATTATTGTATTAAAATTTTAAATTAAACTATTAAAAATATTCGAATATTTCAATATTATATTTTGTTCTAAAAATAACGTAGATACATATCAAATTGTTATTTATATGGGAGAGTGTATTTCCCCGAAAATAAATCACCTGTATTTTTAAATGTTGAAAATTGTATAATTACTGTCAATTTATATTATAGTAACTGGCCGATATGTTAATGAATTATATTACTAATAATAATAATATTATTACTAGTATGAAGCTGCACTACAACTATGGACAATGGCAAGACAAATACTATTTTAAAGTTCTTATTGATCAACTCAGTTTGAATTAGACCTCAGATTTTACCATATTATTCTACACTTAATTTTACTGTTGGATCTAATGTTTTTTAGCAGACATATAATTTAAAAATAATTCACAATATAATATAGGTGCACAATGCACATGCATAATTACCTATACTTATGTTTATGTACGGCATTAGATAATTTTATATTAAGTTTATTCCATTTCAACAAAAAGTTTTATTTAAAAATGAAGTCAATACTGAGGTTCGATATCGTGATGAAAAAAAAACTTGAAGCATTATCTTTATGTAATCTAGTAGAGGTAACATATTGTGCAATTTACATCTACAAGTGTATAGAACGCCATATTATTGATCACAGTAGGGCGCTTATCGTCTCCTGATAGCAAATATGCCGTAAACCAAATCTCACATTACAAAAATCGTCTTCAAATATTCAATAGGATCATGGATGATTTGTGTGAACGTGTCCAAAAATCACCTATTTCTTCATAACTCTACACAGTTGATCACAGTGTGAATGCATAACGTTTTTAAAATTATTATTTTCAAACAAAGATGAACCATCATAATTGGCAAACAGTTAATAATTATAGTAGTAGTATTATAATGGAGTTGGGTACGCACATAGTCATCAAACCACAATACATATTATCTAACCACTGCTGTAGGTACAGTAGGTTGTAGGCGTAGATGAGTGTACCTTGTCATTAAGTTAGTCACTGTAATATATTATTATGTGTTACTCAAATGATAAATCAATGCATACGAAAAATTATGTTGAGTGAAGATAGTCTTTAATAATATTTAATTTTCTTTACACTGATTGCATGTCGAAACCTGTGTATATTTTACAATAATTGTAATGCAATAATTATTATGCTGAAAATGCCTAATTCAACAGATTAGAAAAAAAAATTATAGCTCCTATTACATTATTTTTTTTATGCCTAACCACCAGCCTATATTACTAAGTATAATAAAGTATAATACGTAATATATTTATTTTACTATAAGTAAATAATACTGTAAGTTGAATTAATCCTTGCAGACAACATATTACACGTATATTATTAGGACTTATGAGTGATATTTGACATTTATAAACAAAAATATCACCACACTGTTGCAATACATTTTTTAGATTCATCCACATAATATGAATATATTTAATATGTTTTCGCCTAGGTATACGTCCTCTATTTTTTCTCTATTGAATATTGTTTCCCCGAGAGAACAATTGAACAATGAATTGAATTTTGCAGATTTATTTGATTACCTTTCACATATATCTATCGTATATTATATATTGTGGAAATTCAATGCAAGTGGAATAACAATGTATTATTGATTTTGAATAGAGCAAACAAATCGTGATAAAAATTTATTTTACCAGATCCGCGTTTCATTTTCCAATGCATTGTGTCGTATAATATAATCTATAATAGTGAAAGAAACCCGAACTTAGGTAGTTATAATCGCTTTGGCTGAAAAATAATATAAATATAAATTATTGTTAAACCGACTTTTGTATATCCATCAAACTTATTTCCTAGCAGAATATTCAATAAAACCAACTACTCTGTTACGAGGAAAATTTGTGTCCTGACCAAAACTAAACATACAAGTATAAAACATTCCACTTTCTACATAGTTTTCCAATATTGGATGTATAAAGTATGCAAGACTAGCAGCAATATACAATAATGTTATTTCTCACCGTCGATGGAGTCAATATTATGCAGTTCACCCACGTGTGCCCACTTTACTTAACAGGTTGAAATAATAATATTATTACATCATATCTAACAAAAGAAAATTAATTATTTAAAATTGGTTTAAATCTCATAATCCGTATGTATAATTCATTATCATTAAAGTGTATATCATAATATTATAATCATTGATCAGTATCAATCAAAAATTTTTTTGTAAGTGTAATGTCCATACAAACTATCAAAACATTTTTTTTTTAATACACAACAATTGATCCAGATAATGTTCACAGCCGAACATTACGATAAATTTGAATGAAAATAATGCAACACTATTTCAGTGTTTAAGTTGGTGGTTATATAACTAAACCTAGAAAAACTTTTAAAGGCGATGCATTAATATTTTTAGATGAAACTTCATAAACACTATTATTGTTTATATAAACTTTCTGTTTCTGAAGGCTAGAATAAGGCCTTTTGGATTTAAAACCATACAGGTATATATGAAAGCAATTTGTATTAAAAGCAATTTTTTTTTAATAATAATACTATTAAGTGGTGTTTGTTATATCTTATAATATAGTATGGTATAGGTAAGTAGGTAGGTACTATGTATTTAATTACGAAAAGTTAAAAAAAAAAAAATTAATTAATAACTATCATATTTCTAAATAGTCGTATATGTTTCATGGTTAATTATTACACAAAATTATTTTAATAATATATTGATAACCCATATAAACCATATTTCACTGGACAAGTCGTTCGTTGATTTCAAAACAACAAAAGGTAGTTTGCTAATTATACAAACTATATATAGATGTACTACTGTACGATACAAGTATTCTATAATTTAAATATTTATTCAAAAATGGATTTCACAACACAATATCACATTGTATTATTGTTGCTGCCTCCAAAAATGATAAGATGGTTGGTAAAATGTATAGTAAAAACAAATTACAAACATAATTTAAACTTCCAAAAACATGCTCCGTATACACTGCAGCTGAATCTAAAAAAAGCTAAAAAAAGCTTTCTAAACTAAACTACTATCAATTAAAGATAAGAATAAAAAAAATAAAACCAAAAATCTCACTCAGTACCATGCTATGAAATGTAAAAAATTAATTCAACCCCATAGACCCCAAAATCCAAAATAGACTCATAGATGCAAAAAAATACAATAATTTAATTTCAATTTGGATACCTGCACATATTGGCATAGTTGATAACAAAATTGCAAATAAATTAGCACCATATTTTGACTTGACATACTATTCATAGACATCTCCCCTATTCCTCCTAAAGTCCTAAATCTGTATGTATGAGGATACACTTATTATCTGTATATATGAGGAGTGTTTATTGAAAATACTTAAACAATTTACAATTTATTTTTATTTAATTATGTAGGTTTTATTTAAGTGTATTTATATAGTATTCTGTATTTCACAATTATTACTCATTTACATAAAATGTAATTTGTATTTTAAGACAATTTTTGAAAGTATTTCGCCAATCACTGCTTCACACTCTTGTTATTGTATGTGTTGTAGAATGCATGATCATGGAAAACACTTATCGATATTTCTTTAAAACTATTTCACAAACCTACTCGCTTTACATAGCCAATAGCCATACTATATATTTTAGTTATAACTTATGAGTATAATATAATATTATTATAAGTTATCGATATTAATCAATACATGTTTCTTT
>NC_042494.1:24487204-24488826 GCF_005508785.2 Acyrthosiphon pisum
ATTAATCTAAAACGTAATAACTAATCCCAGACATATTTTTTTTAAACTAATCTAGAAATTTTTTTTTAACCGGACGATTCGGGCAAACCTTTGAGTAGAAACGCTGGTTGGAAATCAGGGAATGTTCATTGCCGGCTTATAGACATACTTCACGAAGGACGACGAGAGGACATTTTGCGGTGGACTGTCCGACCAGGATGCCGGGCCACCCCCGCAGGGGTTCTCGTCGAGCCGCGATGACGGTGCGAGGGGCACTACACTTACGGCCATATGCGGAGAGGATGATGCACAGGTGCTCGACGGCAATAACTATGGCATGCAGCAGTGGCAGCAGCCTGCACAGTATCAGAATCAGGAAGCGGCAAGCAGAGGACGAGACTGAAAATCAGCCTTTACCGGAGGACCACAACCACAGAAATGCCCGCCTCTGTGAAACCGGCACGTGTGTTCGTTTTGTGGGCACGGGGTTCGGACTAGAACGCTTGCGGCTGCAGATAGAGGTGCGGGCCGTGCGTGCCGGACCCGGAGATGGTGACATGAGGAGGAGGAGGAACTTTTTAGGGTGACTGTGAAACTGATCGAAGGGTAAGAAGATTGACGGTGATGGCAGTTCCGAGAAGCGTGACACGGCTTCAAGAATTCCGGTGAGTATATCATTGGGTAGTGGAAGCACGCCGGTCAACCGTAGGTATGCTGAAATCATAGTTTTACGGAAAATTATTAACAATTTTGATTTTTTCACGATTTTTCGACATATTGTAATATGGTCTATAATAAGAAATAATAAGTTATAATTATAACACTTTTAATTCATAATATATATTATAATACTGTAGGCTTATAACTTATACCTACGTAATAATATGTTGTGTCTTTCTGTTTGGTAGTATTTGGTTTGGACACTGGTTAGACTGATCTGGCGTGGCTGGATTTTGTTGGCCTTTGCTGTGATGTATATGTTGGTCAAATTGTTTGTTGTCGCGCTTCTTTTGGAACTGCCATGTTGCCTCCTATACCCTTTCAATTTCACTGTCACTTCCGTTAGTTCCTCCTCGGTTATATTTGACTCGGTTATTTTCACCATCTACGGTCCCGACACCAACTCTGGCACACGCACCTCGATCTGCAGCCTGCACCATGACTTTCTCGTCCGAACCGGACGCTTGCCCTCAACCACAGCTGAACGAATACCCATCGTCACTGACGTGCGGGACCGATTTCCCGGACGCGGGCAGCATTTCCATTACATATAATTTATATGTAATGGAAAATGTAATAAAATTAATAAATAATTATTACTGCAAAATTAAAATAAAATATAAAATTGAATAAAAATTGAAATTTTATTTTGCATGTTTTGCATTTTTCCCTTGCATATTTTGACTTTTTTTAGTGCATGTTTGCATGCATATTTTACAATTTAAAATGCATATAAATCCGGTCTTTATATATTATAATTTATAATATAATACGAATATTATTATATCAATTGTATGATTAATTCATATCATTCAAATATATAAGTATAAAAAAAAAACGTTCAATTATTATAACTCTAGTAAAATGTGTAGACCTACTTGTCGATAATCTATCCTTTAAATCTGCTACATTATTTATCCTTC
>NC_042494.1:24488926-24491500 GCF_005508785.2 Acyrthosiphon pisum
GAGCAAAAACATACATATTATTTTATGGTAAAAATACTGAATTATATTCGTTTTTTTTTTCTTTTGTGATTTTATAATTAATTATTCTTTACTTAGTGTTATACACTGTCGCCACCGTGACAATATGGAAAGGTAAGCACCAATAATACTCCGCCGCCACCGACCAGTTCACACACTCACTCGCACACTACACGTAAATTATTTGCATTGGATTATATTATCGTTTTATTTTTGTTATATTTTGTGTCAGCTGTGAATTACATAAATATGATATGTAGATTACGTACAACCGTAATTATTAAGCACTGTCGGCCGCCGCCGTCACCGAAACGTGAACATTTAACACGGCCGCCCAAATTGTTTGTTCAACGGCGTCCGTGGTATATGGCCAACGCTATTCTATTTACTTTCGCAAAACGGTGTTTTAGTGAACCGTAGTGTTTTTTATATCTCATAATCTGGCTCGAATAGCATATAATTATTATTGTTGTTATGTATCACGTCGCCAATCGTCAGGTTGTCTCAACACCTACATTATAATATTGTCGTGAGTGCGATCTGCGATCGCCATTGAAAGGTCGTTTGTACCTAGTGTTATATTATTATTGTTTGGCCATAAGGGCTGTATTTAGTTATTTTTTATTCGAATTATGGTCTGGCTTGAATAGCGATTTATACTAATTATGATTGTGTTAGGTAACTTATTATAATTGTTGTGTGTCATTCGTCGAATTATTTTACAGGCACAGGTTGTAGTGGCTGGCCAGCAGTTCACCGGCAAAGTTGTAAGTGTTGTACACATTATTTTTCTTATTCTGTTATGCCAGAAGGGCCGTTCAATATTATAATTTATTAATTCGTGTTGCCGTAGTATTATCATATATTATATTTTCTATTATCAAAATATAGATTATAACAGGAACTCAATACCTAAACTATATTCTTATTATTTTTTCACAAACATTATTACGACCATAACAGTACATTTAAAATTACAATGATAATACGGGTACAACGTACGGGGATGGCAAGAAATCATCCATAGTGCTATATAACGTTAATGAAAACACTCATTGGGTCCCAGGCACCTAAAATCACCTAATATATAACTTTGCAAGATCAGAATGAAGCCGAATTACAAAGAACCAAAATTTAATGCATCCCATAGAGTAACACCACAACAGACACAAGAATTAGAAAATTAAATTAACAAACTTTTAAAAACAAACATAGTAAAATCAGTAATTTCAAAATCTGCCACACAAGTCTTTCTTGTAAAGAAAAAAGATATCGTTTAGTAGTATTCTCAAAGAGTAGTACCTACAACTGCATAGAGTAGAATGCGATCAATATCCATACCTCAAACTGCAGACTTATTCAGAGCTTTAAAAGTATCAAAACACTTCTGTTATCTCGTTTTAAATAGTGGTCATTTTCAAAATTATGTTAAAGAGATAAATTTAAACTTGCATTGACTTCTGTATTATGCTTATTAACTTTTACGAGACTTCCGCAAGGCTTTAAAAATAGTAGTGCTATATATATTCCAGAGAAAATTAAATAAATCATTTTCACCTATTTTATACAAATCTATTATAATTTGAGTTCATGATTTAGTATCCTGGCAGTATTTTGATCAGGTAATACGCATAGCATCTGAAATCATTGAGAAAACAAAAAAATGTAATTTCTTTATGATAAAATTGAATTATTAAGACATGAGATATCAACAATTAGTATACGACTGTTAACAGAAATACAAAAGCAATCCCTGAATTTAATAGACCAAAACCAATGAAAGACGTTAGATCATTTATCGGCATGCGCTCATATTATAGGAAACATATTAAAGAATTTGCTAAAATCACATACCCACTTACCGAATTAATAAAAATGAGTAAATTTAATAAACATTTAATAAATTAAGAGATTGCTTAACTTCAAAGCTCCTCTTATTACACTTTGACGATGATAAATACGTATATTTGACAATAGATGCATATATAATGGGATTAAGCCCACCTAAGTAACATTCTCCCAATACCGAATTGTATTATCATTAAACCGGGACATAAATGTACAAAAAGTGGTGGACCCGTGAAAACTGGCCATGTTTACCCTTCTAATATGAAAGTACACACAGACAATAAACAAATTAATGTAAAATATTATAGTACACACTTATGGCATACAAAGGATATAGAAAAACTAAGACTGTTCAATGAAGATAGGAGTAAGATTGCTGGTAACTTATATGAATCATTAAACAAATATAAAGTTATTTATGTTCGTTATTATATTATATATTATATATGATTAATAAATTATATGTTCAATATAACCTTTCAATAATTTTTTACAGGAAAATTATCCTTGGGTGTTCCAGTCAACAGAATTTTGCAAGATGTTCGATCATCAAACGTTGAGATGGATAGTATTAAAATAATTCATTTGGAAAAAAAAAGATATATACAATATCAAGCGTAACTTTCATATTTCATACTCAAGAAAAAAGACCAAAATGATGCAATAAGTGTAGATCTTTGGTGTAAAAGAAATGATGAAAAAAGGTGA
>NC_042494.1:24495753-24537609 GCF_005508785.2 Acyrthosiphon pisum
TAAAAAACCCATGGTTTTCAATCGGCATGCACCACAGTACATTTCTATAGTCGGGTGAATGAAAAGTAGCCTGACATGCGTTGTTTGAGCGGACAAAAAAAGTTCTAACAAACTTTTGTACTGCTGATGATAGCAGTGCAAAAGTTAATAATTTCTAGCTCGAAATTAAATTCTAAAAAACTTTGAAAGTTGTCTAACAATATCTAACAAACCAAGATGCGTTGTTTGAGCGGACAAAAAAAGTTCTAACAAACTTTTGCACTGCTGATGATAGCAGTGCAAAAGTTAAAAATTTCTAGCTTCAAAAATAAAGTCTAACAAACTTTGAAAGTTGTCTAACAATGTCTAAAAAACCGAGATAAATGTTTTAACAAACATTTGTACTGCTGATAATAGCAGTGCAAAAGTTAAAAATTTCTAGCGTCGAAATTAAATTATAAAAAACTTTGAAAGTTGTCTAACAATATCTAACAAACCGAGATGCGTTGTTTGAGCGGACAAAAAAAGTTCTAACAAACTTTTGCACTGCTGATGATAGCAGTGCAAAAGTTAAAAATTTCTAGCTTCAAAAATAAAGTCTAACAAACTTTGAAAGTTGTCTAACAATATCTAACAAACCGAGATGCGTTGTTTGAGCGGACAAAAAAAGTTCTAACAAACTTTTGTACTGCTAATGATAGCAGTGCAAAAGTTAAAAATTTCTAGCGTCGAAATTAAAGTCTAACGAACTTTGAAAGTTGTCTAACAGTATCTAACAAACAGAGATACGTTGTTTGAGCGAACAAAATAAGTTCTAACAAACTTTTGCACTGCTGCCGTGAATTTAGCAGTGCAAAAGTAAAAAATTTCTAGCGTCGAAATTAAATTCTAACAAACTTTGAAAGTTGTCTAACAATATCTAACAAACCAAGATGCGTTGTTTGAGCGGACAAAAAAATGTCTAACAAACTTTTGTACTGCTGCTGTGAAGATAGCAGTGCAAAAATTGAAAGTGGTCTAGCGTCGAAAATAAAGTCTAACAAAGTTTAAAAGTTTTCTAACAATGTCTAACAACTCTCTAACAAATTTGTTAGATTATTTTAAAAGTTGACTGCTATCATTGTACTGCTAAGTTCACATAGGTATGCAGCAGTGGCAGCAGCCTGCACAGTATCAGGATCAGGAAGCGGCAAGCAGAGGACGAGACTGAAAATCAGCCTTTACCGGAGGACCACAACCACAGAAATGCCCGCCTCTGTGAAACCGGCACGTGTGTTCGTTTTGTGGGCACGGGGTTCGGACTAGAACGCTTGCGGCTGCAGATAGAGGTGCGGGCCGTGCGTGCCGGACCCGGAGATGGTGACATGAGGAGGAGGAGGAACTTTTGAGGGTGACTGTGAAACTGATCGAAGGGTAAGAAGATTGACGGTGATGGCAGTTCCGAGAAGCGTGACACGGCTTCAAGAATTCCGGTGAGCATATCATTGGGTAGTGGAAGCTCGCAGGTCAACCGTAGGTATGCTGAAATCATAGTTTTACGGAAAATTATTAACAATTTTGATTTTTTCACGATTTTTCGACATATTGTAATATGGTCTATAATAAGAAATAATAAGTTATAATTATAACACTTTTAATTCATAATATATATTATAATACTGTAGGCTTATAACTTATACCTACGTAATAATATGTTGTGTCTTTCTGTTTGGTAGTATTTGGTTTGGACACTCGTTAGGCTGATCTGGCGTGGCTGGATTTTTTCGGCCTTTGCTGTGATGTATATGTTGGTCAAATTGTTTGTTGTCGCGCTTCTTTTGGAACTGCCATGTTGCCTCCTATACCCTTTCGATTTCACTGTCACTTCCGTTAGTTCCTCCTCGGTCATATTTGACTCGGTTATTATCACCATCTACGGTCCCGACACCAACTCTGGCACACGCACCTCGATCTGCAGCCTGCACCATGACTTTCTCGTCCGAACCGGACGCTTGCCCTCAACCACAGCTGAACGAATACCCGTCGTCAGTGACGGGCGGGGCCGATTTCCCGGACGCGGGCAGCATTTCCATTACATATAATTAAAGACCGGATTTTGCATAAAATGAATTTTGCTATTTTCAACATCATATACGTGCAGTCAATGAGTGTCCACAAATCATTACTTCATTGATTAAATATCAAAATGTTATACTGCATATTTTCGCATATTCTGACGTTAATGCATGTTCTGCATATTTTTGCATATTTTAAAAAAAATCGTACAAATATACAAATAAAAACACAGATCATAGGTACGTTTATATAATATTGTAATATTAAATATATTACGTCTCAAAGAATATTCAGACGCTAAAAATAGTTCCATAGGTTGGTTTTGCGGGTTTTATAGTGGAGACATGACTTTACCTATTTTATCTAATCTTGTTGATAAAATGCCCTAAACAACATAATTTGTACAACAACATATTATATTACAACCGTCAACCACTACTATATTTATCCAAGATAATTATTGTTAGTAAGAATTACGTTGTAGACAAGACGTGAGTGTTGAGTGTACCTACGTGTTTTTTCGACAGTAAGTATTTTGTAATTTACTAATTTATTTTTAAATAGTTAAAATGCCCAAAATTAAAAATTAAAAACTTGCATCAATTAGAAAATGGATTGAACCGTACAATATTTCTGGTGAGGTTTTCAAAATATTAAATAATACAACAGTTTTCTGTCAAAATTGTCAAAAATCAGTAACAGCAGAAAAAAAATTTCAAATTGATCAACATGCAAAATCATTTTTGCATGAAAAATGTTTAAACAAATCTTCTTCTAAACAAACCTTTGTTCATGAAGCATCAACATCCATAGAAAATCAATCACAATTTTTCAAAGAACTTTGTAATACATTAATTTCTTCAAACATACCTTTACATAAATTACAAAATAAAAACTAAATATTTTTTGGAAAAGTACACAAAAAAACATATACCAGATGAAAGTACATTAAGAAAAAACTATTTAAATCAATGTTACACAGACGTTTTACAAAATATTCGAGAACTCATAGGCAGCTCATACATATTTTTTTCTGTTGATGAAACTACTGATCCTCGTGGAAAATATGTAGCAAATTTTACAGTTGGTAAATTGTATGCCAATTTGCCTTCTAAATCGTATCTTTTAACATCAAAAGTTCTCGAAAAAACCAATGATTCAACTATAGCACAATTTGTAAACAATTCAAGAATTCAATTATATAAAGAAATGTTGCCAAATACACATTTACCACCGCAGCCAATAATTACCCGTTGGGGTACTTGGCTAGAGTCAGCCTTTTTTTACGCAGATCATTTTGAAGAGTTCAAAAATGTGATTGAAAACTTAGAAGATAATGAAAAATGCATTCAAAATTGTAAATCAATTTTTAATAAATTAAATGTAAAATACGATCTTGCTTACATTAAAGCACATTTTTTATGTATCGTTGAAAGTATCAAAGAGCTTGAAACCTCTAATTTGTCACTTGTAGACTCGTTAAAAATTTTAGAACAAGTGGAAAACTCTGTAAATGAACTACCTACTAGTGCAATTAATAGTACAATAATAAAACAAAATGTAAAAATGTTTTGAATAAAATAAAGGATTAATGGTTTTAAAAGAAATTTCGAAAATACTTCAAGGTGACAGTGCTAATTTCGACGATTTATCTGTTCCAAATTATTCACCGGATATACTAGCAAATTTTAAATATGCTGCAATCACCAGTGTTGATGTCGAACGCAGTTTTTCATCATACAAGTACATTCTTACAGATCGCCGTCATAATTTCACGGAAATAAACATGGAACATACTTTGATAACTTATTGTTTTTCAAATTAATAATTTACTACCTTCAATAAAATTGTTCGTACTTTTTTCCTATATATATATCAGTATATCAATTTAATGAAAAATTACATTTTTGTACTATATTATACATGTTAATTTTTGTTTGTGAAAAATGTAATAAAATTAATAAATAATTATCACTGCAAAATTAAAATAAAATATAAAATTGAATAAAAATTGAAATTTTATTTTGCATGTTTTGCATTTTTTCCTTGCATATTTTGACTTTTTTTAGTGCATGTTTGCATGCATATTTTACAATTTAAAATGCATATAAATCCGGTCTTTACATATAATTATGCCTTCGGCGATCCTCCGGCGGTGGCTGATCTCCAAACTTGTCCTTGTTGATCTTTATCCTTTACTGCGGCTACTGCAAGTACCACATCTGCATGCCATTTTTTCTTATCCATCTCCGCCGTCGAGCTTGCATCCTCCTGCTCCGCCGGCTGATTCGCGTCCCGGCCGCATATTATGTTGTAGTACACCACCTCATAAGCTGACATTGCGGCCCAACGAGAACGTGGTCTGTTCACCGCAGAGGCCGAACGCGTCCCCTCGGGATTGGCCCCATGGTGTCTAATGGATTCAGTTATTCAAGCCAACACAAAATATACTAGTTATTGGTGAAACTACTAATATCAACATAGTATTATTATTATTATTATTAATTAATTAATTGCATTTTAACATATTTTATATAATTATCTCATCACCGTTATTATAATATCATACACAAATCAAACCTTATTGGAAATATGTACCTAACTATAAACTCTAAAACTTAATGGCATTTATAACAATACATCGTGACATAGTTAATTTAATATAATCGTGTTATAATATTACCTATTTAATATCATAATATTACTTAAACACTGTAGGTTAATATCATAAATATTTTCATTTTCAAATGTCAAATATATAATTATAATATATGCAGGGCTAATCCGTACACAAATGATATTCATGAGCAATAAAAATATTATTATCATCAGGTTAGTTGAATCTGAGTTGAGTTAGGTCAAAATGTCTCGTTGTGTTTAGTTTATCTTTATCTTTATCTGTTGTACGATTAAAATAAGACTGAAAATATATGCAGACAACGTATAATGTATTAATGTCGGGTCTATTTTCTAAAATCTAAGCCGAGAAAATATTTTAATGAATTCCAGAAACATTACTACAGTAAGTTGTAATATAATAATAGTAATGTAAATCCAACGGTTATTTTTCGAATCGCGTAATCGCGACGCTCATTAGTATAAGTGTTCAAGAAAACGATGTAATACATTATCAGTTTTACTCGTGGAGATAGGTATTTCGTTTCATTAATTACTTACAATAAATATATTCCGTGATACCATTAATGAAATATGTGTACCTATATGACTATGAGATTTTTTTTTTATATATTATAATATTATTTATTTATTTATTTTTTTTTATTGGTTTAGAGCCTGGCAACCATCGTAGCCACTAGCTATTGTGGGGGTTACGGTACACTTAGGCCATTGGGTGGTTTATGGTTTTTTTTTTCAATTGTGGGGGAGGGTACTGTAGGTTTTTGGTAAACACGGGTGTTTTGTTTTGGCAGAATTTCGAATTGGGCACCCGTAGGCTTCTTCCATGCCCGGTTGGGGGATGGTGTTCTCACTCTTTCTCTCTCTCTCTCTCTCTCTCTCTCTAGACAGTTGGCTGCTCAGAAAGAGGAGCCGCCTGTGGTCGAGTTTCGAACCGGCGTCGGTACGCGTCAGAACCGACGCCATAGTCCGCTCGTCCACTCCGTCACCCTATATAGGTAATATTATTATAGTCACTAGTGGCTGATTTTTTTATCAAACAACACTCATTATTTCAAAAAGTGTAAATTTTTTTGAAAATATTTTTTTACATAGTTTCAAGTCGCTTATAAAACAACGTTCATGAAATATATCGATACATGAAAATCGAATTTGGGGTGAGTAGCTTATGAGTTATAAAATATATTCAAAGTTATGATGAGCGGAGAAGTGGACAAACATTTCGGGGGGTTCGTACAACTCCACTGCGCTCATCTAAGCTTTAATTTCTTATAACTCTAAACTACTCGCCCCAAATTTGGTTTTCATGTATCAAAATACTAAGAAAAATATTCTGATTTGGAATATAAAATTAAAACACTAAGTTTTCGTACAAAAAAGTCAAAAACTTAAAACATTATTAGGATAAAAAATATTTTTCTAATAAAAACGTTGTTTTATGCTTGAAACTATGTGAAAAAATATTTTCAAAAAAATGTACACTGAAATAATGCGTGTTGTTTGATAATAGAATTATCCGGTATAGTCGACCTCTGTATCTAAAAATGTTTATGGTAGGTATATGTTTTATGTTACTATTAGTAATACGGTAATAGTTAAAATAATAAATTGTAGTCAAAAACATCGAATACCTATATTAATATAAATATATATTATAGCGATATTAAAATATCATAGTTAAGTTATAGGTTGTAGGTAACTGTATAATGTTTGATGGTGCGTGAATAGGTTTGTACTATAAATAGCTTAAAGTTAATCTAATTAATAGTTGAAAATTACATCGTGTGTGGTAAATAATAATATCGGTAATAACAAACAATTTCAAGTCCGTATAAGTAATATTCATTATAGTTCAGATTATTATCCAACTTTATAAAAATTTTAACTTAAAAATATTTATAAAAAAAATTGTGCGTTTGTTCATACAAGATATGTTGTATCTAAACATTTATAAGCCTTTTTAGCTGAGTATATTAAAATCTTATATACGTTTACAAAATATATTCGTGATTTTGATGAATTTTATAAAAATTTTAAACGTTTAAAAAAGAATATTTTGATCATAATATATTATTGATATTTTTCAATTTGGATATGAACAACTTGCGAGGAACTTTTAAATTTTAAAAATTTCTATAATAGGAAAAAAAGAGCAAAAATATTTCAAAATGTATTACCTTTATCAAGGCTGGAAAACGCTAATATAAATATTTGGGGAAAATTTGAATTGTTACAGTCGTGAGACAGGAAATTCGTTTTATCGAGTAATCGTGGTATGCTGACATCAGTGACAATGGTGCAAATGCATACCAATTACGTGATAATGTTTGGATGAAAAAACATAATAATATATTAGAAATATGAATATTTTACCAGTATAATAGGTCTGTAATACATATAATACTGCGTGTAAATTTATTTTGGACAACGAAATTATAAATGTCATCTGTCATCTTGGTGATGTTGTAGAAACACTGCACAAGCTTACTGATTGTTTGCTCATCCCATATACATGGCTGTAAATGTATTATAATCGCACTAGGTACATACTGTTATAATATTATATTATGTTTGGTAAGTTGATGACGTCACCGCGTCATAGAAACTTATTACGAGCGTATCCGACGTGAAACCACAAGTTCACTGCAGTAACTTAAATAATGAGTTATTTTACAGCAAACTATAATTTAAATTTAAATTGATTGTTTTTTTCCTTTATACGATTTCCATGTTGAAATAATTAACGTACATTTAAATCAAATCATATTGTTGTCGAATTTACATCCGTTTGTCCACGGCTACTGTTGAGAAACTAATTTATGCTTTCAAAGTATCAACTTTTACTGTTTTACTTATGGAAAAACCAATAGTTATTAATAATTATAATAATTGGAAAATACAAAATAATAGTTACACCAACAGGTTAACAATTGAACAAAGTGAAGTTCATATTATAACATAATTATTAAATAAATTATTGAAGTGATAAATTAACAAAATGAAATCCATTGACAAAATATATGTATATTAATCCATGATTAGATTAATACAGTAAATCTAGTTTAAAAGTTTTCAAAAAACTAATTTTAATCTGAACGTATTTGTCAGTGCAAAATTTAAAACAAATAACAAAGTAAAAAGTAGTTATAGGTAGTATAGTAATTTATAAAACCCGAATAATTGTAAATATCTATCACAAATTACAATTACATACAAAGTTCCTGAGACAAAATAATCTAAGATAATGAGATGTTTATTTTATTGTAAGATGTCAATTTTTATATTACGAAGTAATAAAATTAACTTATTTAAAATAAAATATTCTCAGTAAAATATTTTTTGAATAATAGTAAATCTTTTTACGTACAATATATTGAATCCATTTTTTATTTCGTTAAACAATTATATAATAATGTTGAGTTACATACACAAAAAACAAAAACTGGAACTATGGTAGTTTTAGTAATATAACGTAAAAAAATGCATGAAACTATTGCATTATTCATTGAAACCTGACCAATATATAATAACAGGCAACATTTAATAACTACGATGGCCGATTTCACTATCCACCCAATTTATTAAACAGTGAACAACTATATAGTTGAGGCTGAAATAAATCAAATACAATATTATGAAAAGGAAAAAAAAAAAAAATAAAATAGTTATCAAAATGAAAAATTGGAGGAGTCTTGCCAAGGCAACGCCGAAAACGGTTTCGTATAATGCTTAAAATACGCAATGTATCTTAAATATAAATCAAACAAAAATGCAATATTTCGTTAAGCTTAAAATTATTTCAGTTAATATGTTATTTATACTTATAATATAATATTATATAAAGCACGTTAAAAATAATAACATACTTTAGTTATTATTTATACGCTTTTTTGTTGTAGAAATAATATAATATGCTCGAAGGTTTAAATTCTCGAAATCGTTTTAATGTAGGTATTTTAATACATATGTAGGAAATACAATTAGGTACCTATGCTCAAACCGATGTCCGAATGAATATGTTACTCGAGCCGTGGTTTCTACGGATCTGTTCGATTATCTGAAACAAGGCAATTTGGACTAGGTAGAATATTTTTCGCGATTGACAAAACTAACTGTCAAAGAGGTGGAAATTAGGTATCGTTTTGGTGCACTTACAGTATGGGTGTCGAGTGGATCATTGTAATGGATGCATAAAATTTGAATTTAATGGTAGGTAGGTATTCGATTATGCTTGTATACGGAAAATGGTTCTGAGCGGAGACAGCCTGTCAGCTTATATCAAGTAATATAATATTTCATGATAATATTCAAGCTTGTCAAGGAAGAAATTATTGAAGTGTATCGCTACGTACCGGGTCAATTTTGAGCGTTCACGAGAAATATTATACAAGCAACACGTCGACACATATGGGACTTGAACTTCGATACGTGTCGGTACATTCCTGTCGGTACGCAACTATTCCCTATCGTTACGACGATACGGATCGAATTTGTCTTCTTGAAAATGTTGATTATTATTGCTGTTATTAATGTAACTTATTTTTACCTAGTTAGTATTACGGTAAGTTGGTTTAACTAATTTCCGAAAACGTTGCATTAATTATATTAATCATTATTTGATAACCACTTTATATTATTGTTATCACTTATCAACCTGGCTTCGATTTACCAAGGATAATCTGAATGACTTTAAACCACCTGCGGTCTCTGAAGGTACAATCACCTGATGCACAAATATATATATAATCTGATTATATTTAGGGTTCGAAAACGTTTATGCAACGTTATAATTATAACGTTATACTTGTCAAAAAACGATTTAAAAAGATAACAGAAAACAAAACGGTAAACAGTAAACGGCAATATTGAATTATTACTAAACAAAACGATGCAATGAACGTGACAGTTTTAGTAAAACATAAAACGAAACGAAACAGGAAAACGAAAAAAATAGTAAAACAGTAAGCGAAAATAAAACGTTATGTAACAAAAAATGTAACGTTTTATAATAACGTTATATTATAACGGTTTCATAATAAATAATTACCTACGTATTATGTTATAATAATATTATAATATAATGAATATTGATATTTATTATTTATAGACTATTTCAGAAATAATATTATTTCTTCTTCTTTATTAGTGGAATATTCCACTAATCTCTAATGGCATTCCATGGTTTATTTAATTTTAAATTTGTTTCTGGTTAATGGTTATAATATTGTGTTGCCGTGTTGGTATATTTTAGGAACTAATCGGAATAATAGTTAATATTAGAACAAAAATAGTATAACAACTTACTAAAATTATGAGTAAAATACTAAAATACCCGATGTTATTCCACGTGGAGCAACGTTATTTTTATTTATTGATAAATCTATTATCTAGTGAATAGTATCTACAATATTATATTAATTCCGACGCGCGACGCGCAACAGTATGCGTGATTTTAATTTTTAACGTTTTGCCGTTTTGGATTATTTTATATTTACTGTTTCACGACTCGCGAGTGTGAGTGGTTTTAGTTTTTAGACGTTAATAATCGATTTGCAAAATGCCAAGAACGAAATCTAACCCAGTTGGTCGTATGTTCTTTCAATATAATTTAAATACAATCGAAAGTACCTATCAAGTTTCAAATTGTAAGAATCCTGTGAGAATAGGTAATCATTCTTATTTATAAATAAGAATTGTAAAATGTAATACCACATTATGTTTTAATTTTCAAAGTTTTAATTAAATACTTAGGTAAATGGAAAAATGAATAACGTTTTAATTTTCAATAACGACAAACAGAATATTTGAATAACGTTTAAATTACCAATAACGATAAACGCATAACGTGTGTAACGTTTTAATTCTCAAAATACGATAAACTCAAAACATGTATAACGTTTTAAATCTAAATAACGATAAACGCAAAAATTCTGTAACGTTTTAATTGTAAATAACGTTAAACGGATTTTTTTTTTCAAATTCGAGCCCTGATTATAATCTGCATACTACCCCTTCCTGTTACTTTGGACATGAATCACAAACTATTTCCCATATTGTAACCGAATGTACGATTCGTGCAATCAAATTAATATTCACATAATCAATTTGTTTTTCGTAAAAATTCTCGATGTTTCTTATTTTTTTTTTTATTATAAATTATTGAAAACTTTTGAGTGTGTCCGCTTCCAAGTAGTGGTTAGGTTAGGTCATAGAGGAATTCCGAGGTTTGAGCCGTAATATACACGCACTCCCGGAACAGACTCGGGTGCGTGTGATTGCATGCGTGTTCCATAATAATGGTGATGCGGGGTCGCGGGGTGGGCAGCCATAATCCACGGAAGAATGCGTGGTAGACGGTGGTAGGGTGAAAGCTACGTTTGCATCGTGGGGGTCAGCAGTGCGCGTAAAACCCGGCCTTGAGCTTTGGCCCGATGGGCAGGCGGGGGTGTTGGTTTGCGGGGGAAAAGGGTGGGTGAGATTCTGGGATTGGATGGGGAGGGGGTGGTAGCCAGAGGGTGAGTGTGTGTGTGAGAGAGAGAGAGAGAGTGAGAGAGACCCATATAATCAGTGGCGTGAACTACGGCGGATCGATACTGAAACGTGACGTCCGTTCATCCCCTCGTCCACCCCTCAAACGCTGCGTCTGCCATTACTCGATCGCCCGCCGTGCCGTACTCAACATAGTTGTACGGGACGGGTATACCTGTATTACGTTGTATCGTATACGTATTGTGATGTCCTTGTCCTCCTCTCGCGGTCGCTATCACAGCGGCGGGCGGAGACCTGTTGCTCGCCGCAATACCGCTTGATTACCTACTCCCCTCTCACCAACCACCAACGATGCACTAGCCACGGTCGTAGCTATGAAAATCCACGTCTTGTTCGCACATGTCATTGCCTATATTTTATCTATATTGTATTTATCTTGCACAGTTCCCACTCATTTCGTATTTGTCCTGAACACCTAGATACTATATAAACATAAAAGAGCGAAATCAGTACATGCAGTTATCTTTACTGTAAAAGCACCCTTCACTAAAAACTGTATTGTCTATCCTAGTAAAACAAATTCTGAAAACATATTTTAATTCGTCATGCAGTTTACTTAAAAACGACTTTTCCCCTTTTTTTTAAATTGAACTCCTTAAAATGACTTTGTACTCGCGTATCCCTATGAGCAATAAAATATTTAAAAAATGTTTTTAAAAATATAAAAAAAAGAATAAAAAAAAGTTTTTAAAACATATGCAGCAACGTTTTGATGGCCGCTTTTTCATTAAAAAAAAAATATTAAATTAACATTTTTAAAATGTATTAAAATTATTTTTTTATAGTCCTTAAAATATATTTAAATTATTTTTTGTTTATTTAAAAACAACCAAAAAAGATTTTTTATATATTTTGTAAAAGCTTCCTAAATGTTTTTTTAAACATATGCATAAATGTTAAAAATGCAGTGTTTTCAGCTAAAAAAACCATTTAAAATAATTGTTATAGATATAGGTATACATTATGTTAATTTTTTCATATACACACATAGGCAGTTATTTAATTGCAAGAATTTGTTTATTAAAAAAAAAAAACATGTATTAATTTATAATTCGAATTATATTGATCAATATCATAAAAAACAAAAAAAAATTTAATTTTAAATAAAATAATAAAGAACCTTGATGGTTAGGCATAATAATATGTATAAAATTAATACAAAATAAAATAATAATATATATACCTAATAAGATATGTGTAGTGTGTACATATTATAGCTACACTTTAATACTTATTTATAAAAGAAAATAACAACTTTTAAGTATAAAAAAATAAAAACAATAACCACACTTGGATGTAACAAATAACTGGTTATAAATCAGATAGTCTGGTCTGCGAACATGTGGCAGGATCATCATCTATTGCTGAAGTAGTCAAAGAAGATACTTTAATGGCATTTCTATAATTAATAAATACAATCATATTAAAAAATGTTTATTTAAATCTTATAATAATGTAAAATAACTGAAAATGTAGGTATGCCTTTTAATTCTGGTTTCGCTCTGAGCCATCCATGGGCTTATGAATTCTATAATACCAGCTTTTGTAGTGGTAGGAAATTTGTGTTGTATTGCACCAAATAATAAAATATAAAACAATATTATATATATTATAAAATTATATGTACCTAATACAAAATACGAGCAATATACATTTAATTTGGAAACAAGCTTCTCTACAATTTTGAATATTATAATATAAAAGTGTGTGAAATACTACAAGTTATATGATAACATTAATAACTCTATTCAAAATTACTGTTTATTACTGTTAGAGTCGTTCCTACGCAATGTCCAGTAAAGTTTCAGTTAACACTAACTGACTGATAATAGATTTTACTACCGGCAGAATTCTGGCGGTTAATAAGAGTCTGCCAACTTTAACTGGATATTGTATTCTTATAAGAACTAGCCTTAGAGAATTAACAATATTGTTTGTAATTCAAGGATGTGAAACTTGTTCATAAATATTAAAATTGTAAATAATAAAAAATAATTGATATGAATATTGCCTACTTATTATAACTTTGTGAATTGGACTTGCTTCAAGACTTTTTTTTTTTGTCCCTTCCAACTATAATCCGCAATAAATTCATCTGAAAACATTATCCTCATTGTTGATGTTGTCATTTTGGATAAACTATTTATCCCACCAATGGTAAATGCAATTGTGGACACCTATTAAGTTAATTGTAGGTACATTATTAATGCATGGTCTAAAACATATTTTAAAATACAAAAAATATAATTTTATTAAAGAATATCACAACACTAACTTTTTTTAATTTTGAGTCTATATTGGTGTATTATTGTAACCAAAATTATTAAAAACGTTTTAGTAAAAATCCAAAGTTGAAAAAAATTATTATTTATCAAGATAATGAGTTAATGAATGCTGCGTGGCGCTATATAGAACCGACAGGTGAGTAGCCGCCAATGTGTTACAGTTTTGATTTACACAATGGTTTTAATAGCTTACATTATAGTATTTCAGAATTTTGTTTTTCATAAACCGAAGTATATCTATGTGCTTAAGACGATGGCTATTGATTTAAAATGAAATATATAATAAAATATATATTTAGTGTGGTGATGTCCTTTAATATAGGTAGGTATAATGAAATTATATTATTTAAGAGAAAATTTTTATTTAGGTATTATTTTTTTTATACTTATACAATATATATTGTTTCAACTTAGAAATTGGTTTCTAATAATATTACACTAACCTTGGCTTATTAATGTAAAATAATATATGTTGTCTCCGCCTTACACACATACGGTATAGCAAATTTTCGTTCGCCATTTTCAATTTGCAATAGTGTTCTGTCAATTATAAGCATTTTCAAATATTAATATTTTACATAACTCACTTAAAAATTAAAATATCGTAAAAAACCAAGTTGAGAACACAGATAATGTGTTTGATGTTTAAATTTTGAATAGGTATTAAGAATTTACTAAGAAATTTTAATATTATTTAAGTCGAAAGAGTAATTAAAAATATAAGAAAGTCTTTTCAAGTAAATTGTATGACAAATTGACAAATTGAGTAATTTTATTGGATAAATAGGTTAATGTTGGCAAAAATGACCAAAAAAACAAAATAATTAACATTTTGTGCAATAAAATTAATATTTAAAAAAATGAAATATCATCATAAATCTATAACTGCACAAAAAAAAAAACTATCGAAGTGAATTGAAGTAACAATGTTGTAATACATTATATTTGTAGATATAGAGTATTTGCCATGAAGGCAAGAATAGTAAAGAAACCAAACACATACAACAGATGTTATAAAAAAACAACGTTACATTTGCGTTAATGAATCATACATGACGTGACGTTATAAAATGTTGATATTAGCGTTACCGTTGATGTTAATTATTACGCAAATGCAACAACAAATGCAATGTTACATGTTGATTTGATACTTCCCTGAAATTTTTCTGTAACAAAATATTGCACAGCGGGAGCCCATGTGAAAAAAAACGTCCTAAAAATAGTAACCTGATTAAATTTAATGGCCATATATATTGCGCTGCGAAAGTATCAATTCCTACTTTTAGTTTCTGTGAAATAATTCAAATTTTTAAAACTTTTTAGAAATTATATGGAATTTTTTGAACCATGACCCATTGTGAATCATGTAAAGCTTGTAAAGTTATGCATTCACACATAATAATATGTGTAGTTACTTCATAAACATTTAATTATAATTAATAAGAAAATCACCTAATAATGATAATTTGTATAAATAGGTAGGTCCTAGCCAATGTGGATATAATATATAAGGTAAAAGTCAGAGACCGATAGCATTATATAGTTTTTTTGAACGTTCTTGGAACTTGAAAATAACCAAATATTTATATTAACATTTTTTTAGTTATAATACAATTTTAAAAATAATTTGACACTTTTTAAACTGTGGATAGACATTTTTGGAGTTATAAAATTTTTTAAAGATTTTTATTAACCGTAGGTACTTAACTATGTATTATAATATTATATGATAATATTTGTTTTTGTGCGTAAAAGAGCTTGACAATTTGATAAGTACGAGATTTCTCACAAGTTTATTTAAAGCAATTAACAAATACCAAAAATATATTCACACTTTTTTTTACAAGTATTACCTATTTGAATTTCAATTTTTGATGAGATTCGTCTAAATGGCGAATTTCTTACTTTTTAGACATTATATTAATGTATAGCCTGACAAACTGTCTCTACCAGGATCGTTTTTCATTGTATATACTAGATTTACCATTTAATTCAAATTACATTTCACACATATAAATATATTATACTAATATAACCAGTACTGTGGCCTACTCAAAGACTTGGTTCACGACTCGACGCCTTCTATTATATATACAGCAAAGCAATTTCCTCGGGTTTTCAATTTAGATTAAATGTTTTTTTTTAACATATTATGTATACCTAGTGAAAATATAAATTTAATAATTATAATATTGATTATTACTACGATATTATGTTAACTAGTTTGTATTTTATATTTTATTAACTATATTAGTGCAAAAGTGCATATTTTAATAAAATAGCATACTCATATTAATCTAATTTTCTAACGAATATTTATCATACTAGAAAGTAGAAAAGAATATAATGAATATTATGTTCGTTTGTTCTTTCGTTGTTAAAAATTATTTTGAATAATTAGTACTTTCACTATTATCAGAGTACTTCCAGGCAAATGAATGTCGGTACATTTAAAATACTTGTTTTAAATTAATTTAAGATAATAAATCGACGTCGTATAATACATGAAGATGAAACGATGTAAATTATATCATATCAATATATACCTACTTATGTATCACGTCCTCACGCTCTGTTTAACTGCATAATAATATTATACTTGTCTGGTATACTCATGTTGACTATATAATATTACAGTTTCATCGATAAGCTCTACATAGGTATTTCTGTAGCCATTTCTGTATTAATTTTGTGAACTGTTCTATAAGTGACAAGTGACAGTTTTGTTGTACCTTTCGAACTCAATATAAAAATAGAACATAATTATTAAAATACGTTTGGTGACATCTACCTAACAAAAAAAAATATTATGATATATTTTAAAAATCAACGTTGATGGAAACTTTTTTAATTTGTTCGGTTTAATAGTCATAAAATAAGTTGAAACGTGAACACTCAACAAAATTAAAATGTACAACCAAAAATCTATGAAAAATAAACAACAATTTAAATTTAATAAAAATAACCAAACTATAAATTATTGTTTTTTTTTAAAAAAAAGTTGTACACATCATTATTATTCATTTATTTTAAAAATTAAAAAGTAGTATATTTAATACTAACTATAATTTATGCATACCTACATATTTATCAGCGTACGTATGCACTATGCAATCAGTAAATTTGATCACTGTCAAAAATATACAAAATGACATTGATTGTCAAGTTAAATGGCAAAATACTGGCAGTCTCTCTAGAATATAATAAAAATATTTTACTTTTCTAATAACAGTACCTATATACCAATACGAAATGTTTCGAAAAGTGATTATTTATATCAATGTAAAATAAACTCACTAAACAATTTTTATCCAGTTATTGGGATTTTGATATGGAAAATTGTTCATATTTTATGACAATATTGATTAGGGTTTCATTATAGGTATTTTTATGAAATTAATTTATACAACGAAACGATATCATGCAATATTGTTTTACATTTTTACGGCTGTTACTTAAATAGAAAAATACGTGCCTTTTACCTATTGACATTACAATTTAGCGTTATATTTTGATTGCCATTATAAATACATTTTATATACTTTACAAGCCGAACAAAAATTGAGTGTTTAGATTGATTACTATAAAATATAATAATAATAATAATAATACAAAAATAAACAAAATAATGAAAGCGCCTGAAATTTGTCAAGTAGGCAAACATACTTTCTATATTGTTGCGCCTGGACTGTGATTGTGTAGGCAACCTAACTTGCATGCGACAACTTAATAAATCCTGCGACTGAAAACGAAGACCAACAAGGATACAAATATCTAACAATATACTATAAGAGGCGAAGGAACACAGTTTATACACGGGGATTATGCATTTATGCATGTTAATGAACAGGGGGAAGACAGATTAAAAGGGGGGAGGGTTTATGATCAGGACGGTCTGGTATGCACTGATTACAGAGCGCACACAAAATCGAACATAATCCTTATAACGGAATGTATATAATACGAAAGTCCAGTGATGTTATGGTGAAACACTTGGCAAACACTTGACACTGATTTCGATCGCGGGCAAAACATCGATCGATGGAAGACGGATGCTCGTACACACGCTATGATCTTAATATTATTTAATTATATAATATATTTAGCACCTATAGTGACTCATTGGCCGTGGCATCTATGTACCAAACCATCGTGATGATATTGTATAATATACAATATGATAACAATAAAATGTAATAAATTACTTTCGATCAATGATATTTGTGTACAATTTTATTGAACTTGAACTCACAATGGGTACGAATAAAAAGTCAATCTTGACAAAAATCAGAAGTAGTACTTAAATAATTTAAATACTTAATGTACAGCGCTGTTTGTCGTTCCTTACGCTCAACACATTAGCCGTGCCTTACAAGGAGTAATGTACTATGCGTCGATGGACGACTAACGTTGCATCTGCGAACGTGTTTACTGCAAAGTCACGTAGGTACATCGCGGCCCCCTGGATGGCATTTTGTTGAAAATCCTGTGTAGAATATCTTCAAAGTATTACAAACGCCAAAATGTGTTAAACGTTTATGTATAACTATCGAGTTATGATGCGCACGTCATCGTAACCAATGTTGTGATTCTATGAGATATACCAATGCAATATTTAAAAAAAAGTTTCTTATTTCGTTTTTAAAGCATATCAACAACGATAATTTACTGTCAGGGTTATCAGTTCGTGTTGGATTATAATATTATGGCGTCGAGTTTGGCTGACTTGGTGCTGAACCTTTCGTTATACTTTGACGAGTTTCACGAAATTGTGACAATGTTCTCCCCGCTGTTAATGTGAATGTATATTATACTAGGTATGCACCATCTGTTGGAAATTTTAAAATTAAAATTTAGCTAGATTAATGTGATATAATATTAAAATAAACCAGGGACTGTAACCGTACCAAAAATAACCGATTAAAAAACCGGGAAAATTATGTTAATTGTGAACCAAAACAAATCTCAAACCTAATTTTTAAAGTTCAATATTTTTCGACTTTTTTTTTCAGTTATACATTTTCATTTATAAGTAAATTAATCAAAGAAATTATACTATTTATATTTTATATCAGATGTTAAAAATCATATTACTTTACCCTATAATATAAAATTCATAGTCTAAACGGGCTATTTTTCAACGGATTAAGAAGTGAAGAACCTATATAAATAATAGTATATTATTAATTATTGATTAAAGTCTTTAGATTATAATAGGTACTATATAGTTGGACAATTGTACTATACTGATACTAATTTTACCGAGTAGGTACTATCCAAATATTTTTCAAACGAAATTATCGATAAACAATGAACTCAAAATGTCGAAATTATTTTATTAATAGAAGGTCTTTATTTTCCCCATAATGGTTATCGGAGGTTAGTGACTATGAAAGGAGGACTAAATGGTAGATCTGGCCATTTGTGTATCGTGAAGACGTTGCATATTTACGTTGATTGTAGGTGTTGCGCCCTATTCCCTTATTTGATACCGATATCTTTGATTTTACATCATATTAGTTACCTACCTAATAGGTACTTATTAGTTATTACCTATACCTACTGTGATATAATAGTATAATAATGTTATTACGATTTTCTGTATTGCAAGCCACAATGTTTGGGATTGCGTTTATAATATATTATTAAAAACTATATAGGTAATAATAATATTAAATAATTATTGTATTATTTAAATTATTGTATTAGTTGTTAAAAATATTATGTTTTGCCATAAACAAAGTATTGTAACGTAAAGACCACACACACACACACACACACACACACACACACACACACAAACACACACCAAGTACGATGACCTCGCACAGTTTACGACTACTTATAATATTTGTACCTAACCTATTAAAATCGGTATTACCCGAAATTATATTAGATAAGATTTAGGATAAAACCGAAACCTCAATAATTTTTTTTTGGAAAACCAAAACGAAACTGAAGCAGAAGAAACATAAAGGTTAAAATCCCTGTTATGAACATATTTAGGCTATTTTTCTTTTTTCAACTAACAATATAAACCATACCGGGTAACTATTATATGTCTATACTAGCCGACCCGTTACAGCTTCGCCCATGATTGGTTGTTTATTTGGCCTTCGGGTATGCCATAGGTATGTATAATTTCTTATCGTTTAATGTGATCGGCAAGTAAATATGAAAAACGGTTAATGAAAACGTATTGAAATATTTCTAGAGGAATTAATGAAAAATATATTTTTGTAGCAGAGTCCATGCACTACGTTGCCGTAAAAAATTGAAACACTTAAAAAAATTATGATTGTTCAACTACTTTTGGGTGTAACTTACTGCAGTAAGTGCAACTCAGCCACCCTGGTAGGTAATACGACTACGTCGGATCGAGGACAAAGGGCAACTCTTTCACCTATTGATGGTACTATGGTAGGCAATATTCAATAATTCGATTTGATGCAAACTTGTACCTACCTGATTTGTCCAAATAACCAATGGCAACCGATAATAAACAAACACTAATTTCTACTGTTAACTGTAACCATTGGCAGATATTAATAAATAAAAATAAAATCCAATGTGAACCTCAATGTCTCTGTTTGAACACCTCTTTAAAATACGAATTTTTGAAAATTTCATTTCTTATTGCACGGTGAAAATATGAGAAGAACCTCTATTCCAAATTTCAAGTTCGTACGTTGCGTAGTTTTTGAGTTACAGCGATCAGTGACCAAGTTGTATTTGGATTTTATATGTATAGAAATAAGGATTTCTCAGACGAAATCGATTTCAAATTCAGATTAAAATTTTGCTTTAAAAATTAATTTCATATTATATCATAGATATTATTATAATATGAATCGTTGTTATATCCTACGGGGTCGGTGCAAATGTTTCATACTATAATAGTAAGTAGGTTGGTTTACTTATAGGCGTTTTGTCTGAACACATTTTCAATGTGGTTTCTAATGGTATAAGTCGTGTTCTATGTAAATTAATCCACCGTAACAAAGAAAACAGCGATAATCTCACGTTTTAGCATCAAAATCACAGTATAATTATAATGATTATTGCAATTCGTAAGTTTAGTGTCCTGATCGTTTTGTCTTAAGTGGATTCGAGACGAACCTTTTGTAAGGAGTTCTGTGGAGACAACAATACGATTTACTGTGGGCCGTGGTAGTGTATGCGTATAGTAAATGATCAATAGTATAAAGTACCTATTCGAGATGCGTGTATACAATGGACATGTGGTTATAAGAGGTGATACGTGATTGTTCTCGTACATGCACGCACTTATCAACAATTTGATATTACGTTACGTACAATCGTATATTATTATTATTGATTCACTGCTAAATTGATTAATTCTCATTCCATTGTACCGATAGGTAGATCCAGTGACACGATTTTGTATCGAAAACATTATATAAGTTCATAATAATTTAATACGTTTACAATATTTTTCATTTATTAATAATATGAAGAAGCATACCTAGCCCACTTGAATATTTTTGAACTCAAATTTTGATAATTATGACTGTGCGAGTATGCAAAAATAATTTAATTTACGTACAAAAGATATATTTACATTTTTTTCTTGGAAATAATCAAATCATTAACATAGTTTTAACAGTAACAAAATTGCATTATGTACTTTACTTCGATAATAATTCAATAGAAAAAAACTTTTTAATAAATATTTTCCAGCCTTTATTCTTCGGTTTCCAGAGAGCGTCTTTTTTAATTTTCAGGTTTTTGTTCGTTCACTTAGCTAATGAAAAAAATAATAAAATAACATTAAAAAAAAAAAACAAATACTCTTTGAAATATTTATCCTGATTGTTAGGACTGTACATCAAATATAATATTTTATATAGGTACTTATTTTGAAATTTAATTATTATCGTAGGTATAGGTCGTACTATACTACTACCATAACCGTGGTAGGTACCATACCTATTATATTAACCATGGCACTATTTGATAATACTTATGTTGATAAATCTTATGTTTTTGATAACATGTCATATATTTTCTCCTACGTTTAGTTTGTTAATTTGTTATGATGTTAAATACCTTCTTACTTAAATGAGTTGAAATAGGTATAATAATAAATAAAATCGTTTGGTTTCCTTCATTTGGTTATGTTTATTAATAATAATTAATAGTTCATCAGTGCTTAAGTACTTTATTATTTGTACTCGTAAACAAAATTAAAATACAATTTACGTAGGTAGGTAGTGGTCCATAACATAATGTGCCATACCTAATAATAACTATGAGCTAATTTATAATCATATAATATGTCATTCTTGTTGTGGATTAATTGTAGACCAGCAACTGGCTATAATATGTGAAATATTTAATTTTAAATTAATTTATTCAAATACTTTTTACGTTCGGTATCTAACACTATAATGGCACTATAAATAGGCGTGCACAGACTACAATTTCCGGTGGAGCCTGTGATAACTATAATAATATGCTCCTATACTTGGATAGTGCCTTATATATATATTTTTTAATTTACAATACGAATTTATTTTAAATTTATGTGTATTTTACATAATATAATCGAAGTCTAAATTGAAATATTTAATGTAAATGTAAATTAATCAACCTATAAGCGTACAACACATAATACCCAATATAATATTATAATATTATTGATGTAAAAAAAAAATAACAATCCTGATTCCTTTTATATAGGACCAAATTAGAAAACCCATCATATGCCTAGGTATCTATACTATTGTTTAAAATAGGCACCGTTGGTTAAATAGCTAACAAACGATCAACATTTGAACATAAATACTTATTGGTATTTACTATTGATAAATTATATACAAAATATAATAGAAATAATTATAAAGAAATTCATCTAGGTATGTCATATGGCTTTGAACTCATCAAGTACAATGTTAAAGTTGTTAATAATATTACTGTTGCCTGTATCGAGGGACCCGTTCCCACTAACTGACTAGAATGTAAAATTATCACGAGCCACTGATATACTGAAAAATATATAAAAACGTATTGTCAATGCCAACAAAAAATGTCAACGTACGCCTAACACGAATGTTACCTGATAACACACTATATTATAATAATAGTTTCGTAAATATAATTAACCAAAATATTATATTTTGCTTTAATTTACTAAAAACAAAAATCTGTAATAATGTTTTGGTTTAATTAACAGCTTCGTTGCAGCGTCTATTACAAGAAATTGCAAAAAATTAACAAATATAATATATATTTTATATTTCTTTCTTTCTATGTTTAACGCACCATTATTATTGTTCCCGTAAGAAGTACAGATAGCGCTACCAATAAGGATTTTTAAACTTTCAGTCGGAAAATAAAAGCCACGGATGTGAGCCAAAACAGCGCTCTCTCATTTCCCGAATCGCACATAGTTCGTACCTATCCTAGAGTACCTTTGTCGAACTTTAGGCGTTTGAGAACTTCACACAATATTCAACGAATCCCTTGAAGGATTCGACTTCCCTAGAACCATAAACATCTATAAACTATCTCTAGCAACTGAACCGTTTGTATACGTAGATCAAATAGTATTTGGCCAGGATCACAGACTTAAGATCCTGCCGGCATAGGCGCAATACAAGAGCTTACATTTTTTTTTTTTTTTTGGGGGGGGGGGTGGGAGGGCTAAAAGTACTAAATACTTTACCCGGGGAGTTCGTTGGGGTTGGATCTCTGTGGTCTTTGTCGAGGAGCTTGCAAATCAAGAACGTATTTACTATTTAGTCATTATACACTGGCATTGCGACTCAGCCATGTGCGTAAGATTGTAACATATTACTATAATAGATCATCTAATTATCATCTAATTATCTCATCTAGATAAATACAATGGTTATCTGTGGTAATTTATCTAAATAAATAATATAATTATAAGAATATTTTTAAATACTGAAATAGTCAATGATTTACGAGAATCTAGTAGTGATTCCAAATACCAATACTATTATAGTTAAAAAAATAAATATTTACTAAAATATTGTCAGTTTTATTTTGTTATTTTATTTTTATTCAAGTTGTATTAAAAATTAAAATTGTATATTATTTTAGTTGAAAAATAACATTAATGATTTAATAAATATTGCCTAATTAGTAATTACTCATAAATTACATTATCTATAATATAATTTAAAAACAAATTATCTATTTTTTTTATCTAGATAAATGTGTATTTTTATCTTTATCTAGATAAATTTTGAATGAATTATCTGTTATCTTATCCAGGTGATTTTTTGGTTATCTTTTTCCAACACTGGTTATGACTTATATTCTAATGTAAATTGTAAATATAGTTATAAGTATTTTAAAGTTGAACTTCTTTTGTACAGCTCTAAATTCTTAATAGTATTAAAAATTAATAATATAGATAATAAAGAAAAATAAATTGTATATACTGAATTTATATCACTATACTAGCTAAGTGTTATTAGTGTTAAGGTATAGTTTATACCTACTTAATAATTATAGATAATAAGAACGTATGTATAAAAACTTAATAATAACAGTTCGCTAGATAATCATAAGTAAGGCTGGGATTTTGATGCAAAGGCATCTTTTTTTCTGATGTTTTTAAACATTGATCCGTAAGTATAAAATGTGTTTTGGGTGATACTGATTATTTTAAAGTATTTTTTATTTTGCATTTTTTTGCATTTTTTGACGTTTTTAGTGGATTTTCTTAGTTTTTAGAGCATTTTTCACAATTTCTTCATAAAATGAACGAAAATTGTTGCGATGCACAAGAAATTTTCGGCAAACTGCTGACGGTACGAATAATAAATTATATATAGTATCATATATTCATATATTTCATCATAGCTAGGCTTTTTTTAAATTATTATTTTAGAATGAATGATTATTGGATAAGAAAACAGAAGCACAAAAAAACTAAAGAATTAACAACGTACAATAAACAAAAAAAAATACTGTAGTGTAATTTAAATTTTTTTTTCTAATTTTTAACCTATAATAAATATAATTTAAATGCATTTTTTTAGTTTTTTTAGTCATTTTTGCATTTTTTTAAGGGCATTTTTGAAGTTTTTTAGGGCATTAAAATCCCAGCCCTAATCATAAACAACGCCATGTGAACGTAGGTATTTAATGGAATCTAATTAAATTATAAATTTAATTAACAGACTGTTCTCGTAAACTACGAGGAAATTAGACATGTCAAAACCATTGATAACTGAATTGTAGCAAATTAAATTTAAATTTAAATATATTATATATAATTTTTTAGATTTGTTTACCTAATTTCCGCATTGTAAACATTTTATTTTTAAAGTGGTTTTTTTTTCAATTCGCGATAGGTAGTCGAAACTGTAACGCATTATTATACTACAGAAATGACTTATCAAAATTGATTTCCATTAGGTACATCTTCGTTACTACTTGCTTGGATATAATTCTAATGAAGTTACGTAACACGTTCCAAATAAAGTAACGCCTTTACAGTAACGCGTTAGTGCGTTACTCTCGTTAGGTTACTACCCACCACTGGTAGCTACCAACATTTAAAAAATATAACAATACCTAGTTTATAAATTTAATTGAAGGACTGCAATAATTTAATGACAAAAAGTAGTGCAATTATAACAATATATGAAGCTTACGCCAATAACAAGTTATATATTGATTAATTATATTATTAACTATAATTTAAAAAACATAGTGATGCATGGAAGCTTCCTACAAAAACAAATACATGTACCTCGATAAAATAAGTAAAAAACAGTACCTATAGTTATAACTTATAACTTATAAGTTATAACCCACATAATATTTTACGAGAAGAATGTTACAATAAGAATAAATTACGTTTTGATTTTAAAACGAAAATCGATATTCTCTAACAATATCGAAATAATTGTTCACCCTTTTTTGATTAAAAAAAAACAGCCTTAATATTATATAACATTGTAATAATCAATATATTACAACAAACGCTTATAATAAATTTATTCTTATCTAATATCGAGTATTTACATTGTAAACTATATTATTATAATGGTTTCAGAATTTCAGATTTTGCGTTTTCCACCTAAATATTTTCCATCATTTTAAAAAAAATATGTCAATGTACTTAAAAATAGGTTTAATTTTAAAGTACTAATTTAAACAGTACAGCTCTCGAGGAAAATAAATAACAATTTTATCGTATAAATTCATAATTCACTATTGAACAGTGAACTATCGCTAATATTTTTCTAAATACTACGCATTATTTTGACAGAACTAAGTCATGTGGAAAATATATTTATATAAAAAACCAAATTTAAAATGGGCAAAAATTAGGTTATTTTAAAAATATTTTCGTGGATTTTTTCTAATATTTATTTATTCATCATTATTTTTATTATTATTATTATTTTAATACAATATTAAACGATATTTATTTTTTTACTTAATTTTGTCAGTAACAACAGGTTGTTTGCCGGTATTAAACAATTATTTACATTTATATTTGAATTAGGTAGGTACATTACATTGTATTTATTATTACAAAAATAAAATATTATAATATTATTTGCACTACCTACCTATACATTCAAATATTTTGAATATACCTATTATGCAGCAATTTAGTTCATAGAAGTGTTGGCGCCTTATAAAAACCTTAATAAATTGCCTAGTAAATTAAATTATAAAACACGAAGTTTTCTTAGAATCCATATAATACAATGAATACAACAAATTATCGAACAAAACATCGATTCGAATACACCAGTCCTACAAATATTATACGTAGCACTCAAAGGATTTCAATAAGTTTAAACACAATATAATTGAAAATGCACAGTAACAAAGGGAATAATTTATTTTAATTAAACTATTGTACAATTCCAGCGAAAATAATTACTCTATGGATATTCTTGTTTATAATAATGATTTAAATTTAACAGACGAGTAAGTACTTATAATAATGTATCCAAGCATAATTTCAATTGAACTGATATACGAAAAAGTGCATACCTACATATTTCCGTATACCGCCTTTAATTGTTATAATTTGAAATCGTCGCTTCTTTAAATAACACATAATTTCAGTCATCATTGCCAACGTTTTCTTATAACAATATACAATTTTATTGAAATTTTAATTATTAATGAAACAATAACACAGCTAATTATTCTTTGAGTGTATATTATTTTCAATTGTATAATGAAGAACATCGTATGAGCAATTTTTAAAATTAAGAATGTAATTTGACTAGAAACTTAACATATATCCTTGTTATATTCATCAAACGTAGTCCTGTCAGTTCTAGTAGGTATCTGTGTTCATTTATTTTCTAGTTACACACTTAAATTACATAATACAGTACGATTCTATCAAGTATAATTTATTGCATTATTAAAATATAGTAAGTGACCTAATTTTTGTAGGTTTCTACTACCCTACTTAAATGTATAAATTCGAATTTTAAGCTAGTTGGATTTTAAAATGTATATTATATCAATGCCTCCCTATTAATTATTTATGAACTCAATAACAATTATGAAATAATACTTATTTAAAAAAAAATAAGACCTAATGGTTCACTAATGATCAATAAAACCAATAATTTTGAGACGTACCTTTACACTTCGTAGAATATATGGTATTTAAATATTACAAAAAGATAAAACTAAAATGTCTTCTCAAAAATATAAATAGAAAAATTATAATACTAATTAAATTGTTAAATTAATTATATTTTACATAGGTACAGATTATACAATATTGTAAAACTACGTATAAATGATAACTAGGTTAGGTTATAATTTAGGTGCCTATCTAATTATACTTTAAGCCGTACCTAGGTATATTCTAATTAAATAAGAAGGTGTTAAAAATATAATTAAGACTATACTGTACCTACACTATTTGTTTATATAATGTGTTATAACTTGCTCATAAAATTTATTTTATTTTTTATGCATTTTTGTAATAGCTACGTCCTATTATAACTTAAATGTTTCGATTAATATTATAAATATTATAAATTGTTTTTAAGATATCAATTTGAAACTTAACTGTTTATCATTTTATATTTTTATAAATTGATATCCAACAAATATATCTTAATTAGATCAATGTTAATCATTAATAACTTTTCTTTATTTTCAATCATTTTTATAGCTGGTCGTTAAAGAACAAAACCTATCGTATTTTGGAATCTACAATCTCAACTTCTTTTACCCATTTTTGACATTAGTTTAAGTGCCTACCCTCTATAAATCACTAAAAAAAGTAAAAATATTATAAATCGATGTGATAGCACTTATATAATAAATAAGAAGATTGGGCCAATTTTTTATATGAGACAATTATTATGTCTTTCTGTAACAATATTAAATTACCAACTTCATCTCAATCACCGGACTTCCATGGGTGTGAACGAATAAATTTACATCGATGCAAAGACGTGATTACACTTTTACGGCGGCGGTGGTAATGGTGACAATTCATCAGATACAGGGAGTAGCAATCAAACCGGAAATATTTCGCTATTAATAATATAATATAAATCGTTAGTGAAATTCTTCACGTTTATTGAGGTCACATTTTTATTTATTATTATTTTTTTACATAAAAGAAAACAAAAACTTCTCGAACCAAATGGAAGAGAACAGTGTAAACCCCTCGCCAACGACCACCCCACCACGCGTTATTCACGAAATCATAAAAAATTACCAGTACATAAATAACTCAATTTGTACATCATGCATTAACTTGTATACGATTCGATGGTACCAAGGAGTCTTGTTCTTTTTTTATTTTTACGATGGTGGATATTATTCTCATCGTAACATTATACAGTAGTTTTTTTTGTCCTCGTATGTGAGTTTTCTGCACCCTCTATTTTATTCGACTCTCTCTCGTTTCTCTCAGTTTTCTTCAATCTAGACCCTCCTCCGCCCATCCACTATACCCATCAACCGCTCCTCCGCCCACAGCTACTCAACCACCGACCATAGCCAATCTTCCTTCCACCCGGACCTTATCAACTCGCAACAGCCTTTCAGTTCCGGTGCAACTGCTAGTCCTTCCACACCGAGCCCGCCTCACCGTAAGCTGGACATAAAAATGCCAATTTTATTATATACCCTCCAAACTATTTGGTGGTATATGTACCACTAAATTGGTACATTTTCGATATGAAATGGTTTCGAATGCGTATAACAAAAAAAAAGAAAACAAGAAATATCCTTCCCTACTACAATAATGCCTTGCCGTTCGCCAAAAATAAATATTATTCTTTGGAAAATGATTTAATGTCACTCAGTATTATTATTACTGATACGAGTTGATTTTCATATTTTCTTGTTTATAAAAAGTTTTTTTTATAAGTAAAATTTATTTACGGAGAGTAGACAAAAAAATATTTATCGTCACAACAGATTCCTCATACCACAAGTTCACAATATTGTTTATGGTAATATATCGGCATCAGATGGCAGTGGGATTAATCGTTGGAAAACAATTGTGTTTTTGCGTTATTTAAGTCAATACTAACATACCATAAAACAGCGTAAATAGGATTGTAGTAAAATTCTAGTGTCTTGGCGATACCGCCTTGAAAGGCAATACGCAGCTGGGTAAAATTTACTGCCGCATTGTGTGTGGGCCTTTAATAAGAAGAAGTAATGATATTAATTATTGTTATCGTTATTACGATATACAATGAATGTAATAAAGAATTTTCGAAGCTTTTATAATTTTCGAATAATTCATCAATTGGAGCAATATTTTACTGGCAGGAAAAGTGACAACCAAATAAACATACATATTATATAATATATAATAGGTATCTGATATACAGGTTACCTATAGTAATACATTTTCACTTTGCTTAGAGTTCAGGGACGGACTGAAAATAAAAATAGGTCCCAGGCAAATAGAAAATACGTCTCAATTTTGGGCTAATAATAAAATATTTATAAGTTATTGGCCCAAATTTATTTAAGCAGCCACCCTAGCTAGTCCACCCCTATCAGAGTTTATGATGTATAAAATGTAAAACATTTGAAGGGTGCAAATGTAATAGGTACGTGGTATTGCCAACATTTCGAAAATCGAGTTAAACATCGATTCTTATGGCAAAAATTGTGAGGAATTCGATTTTGCAGTCAGAATTAAATTATATCGATTATTTTTGTGAAAAAAATCGATTTTAAAACTGATGTTCAATGCATAATGTGATATTGCCATATTTAATATGAATGCAAAATGTGGTATTACATATTCAATCATGTTCAAGTCAAAACGTATTATTGCCAATGTTATTAGTATTGGAGCATACTTGATATCATTGCAAAACGTGGTATTGCCAATATTGCATTTTTCTTCAAAACGTGGTATTGCAGGAAATAATGCGTTTTGTATCAACAGAAATAGGAACACCTTTAAAACGTGATATTGCCATTACCTTTTCAAAACCTGCAATACCACGTTTTGGTCTGACACGAAATTTTTAAAGCATTAAAAACAATGTTTACAATTTAGGTAGATTTATTTTGAAACTGTCAATCGTTTAGTTTTTATTTTTTACATATAAAGAAACTTATTCTGAATGTTTATAGTCGTCAGAAAATGTGTTACAGTTATACTTGATTTGTGAATATTTTGGTTTTTGGCAATACCACCTTTTGCATTTCCACCCTTCATTTGTAGTTTATCAATATACTTATTAGAAGTTAATAACAATCTTATTTTAATAGTATGGATTATATTTTTACCGAAGCAAAGAATGTCAATCTACTGGTTTCCTAAATATACAATAAAATGATATAGTCATCATATTTTAAACTCTTTATCCAAAGCGTACAATTATGGAAGCTGTTTATGTGCATATTACAATTAGTTGATTAATTTTTAATTGTCTTATCAACACTCTCATGCGTCAGAAAAAAATCTAAAAACTCGGAAAAAATGTCACTATAATTAAATTAAATTAATTTTTATTATTATTATATTTTTTTTGATTTAAAATGTATAATTATGCTATACCATCACATTAGCAGCTGTACTAACGTGAGTAATGATGATTCGAGATTCTCGAATCCATCCACTTCATCGTTACCTCTTTTGGTTACATTAGTTTTTAAGTATAGAATGTAATCAATTATATCAATACTAGATACAGTTTATTATCAATAACATTAACTATAACCTTCAGTAGTTTAATACCTATGTAGTTTGTGTTTAATATAACTTTTCCAGCGGATTACTATTTAAATAGAAACGTTCGTTTTAAATTCCGTGGAAACTTTTGTTAGTTGCATCACATTAAAATCATGCACTTGGTTAACCCTCGAAACATCTTTAAACAACGTTTAAATGTTTATGGTGGCATTTATACATTCACTGATATAAACGCGTCGTTGAATTGTTTTACAGCCAACGAGTAAACAGTCGTGTCGACCTTTTTGTTGTTTTCTATTCGATTTAGATTAAGGTGACGGTTATTTCGCTGGACCAATGTAAATACATATACCTACGTACCTTCTTATATAATATGGTTATAAATTGGGAAAATGTCGGGACTGCATAATGCGATCTTGACCCTAATAAATCCATAATAGAATAGACGGATCAATGTCAATATAATAATATTTACACGACGAGCAGGATTTCAGAATCTCTATAAACGACACGTACATAGGTAGGTATTATTCTTTGAACGTATATTACATTATGTAAGTGCATAACAGTCTCATCAGCAGTAATCTATCATTTTTTTTTTTTGATATGCATTATAGATTTTCTTTAGCCGATATCCTACCGCTTTACCTTCGCCATACTCGAGCCTTGATCCAAGCTAAATTTTATTTTGATTGCAAAGCAGGGAGTTATTTTTATCGTCTAGATATAATGATAATATAATATTTCACCCTAAACCTAACCTTAAACATAAAGATTGATTTAATATTGAAATGTATAGAACCAGTGATGGTATTTTCAAAAAACACAAAATATCAAGTATAGTTATCAGTTTTATAATAACAGGCACATTTGTATAACATTCCTAAGCTTATACTTTCAATATTCCCTTTAAAATTTGAACTTCATGATTCATTTTCAAAACACAGTTTTAGATAAAAAGAATGGATGAATTTTCTTATGAGCAAAAACATACATATTATTTTATGGTAAAAATACTGAATTATATTCGTTTTTTTTTTCTTTTGTGATTTTATAATTAATTATTCTTTACTTAGTGTTATACACTGTCGCCACCGTGACAATATGGAAAGGTAAGCACCAATAATACTCCGCCGCCACCGACCAGTTCACTCACTCGCACACTACACGTAAATTATTTGCATTGGATTATATTATTATCGTTTTATTTTTGTTATATTTTGTGTCAGCTGTGAATTACATAAATATGATATGTAGATTACGTATAACCGTAATTATTAAGCACTGTCGGCCGCCGCTGTCACCAAAACGCGAACATTTAACACGGCCGCCCAAATTGTTTGTTCAACGGCGTCCGTGGTATATGACCAACGCTATTCTATTTACTTTCGCAAAACGGCGTTTTAGTGAACCGTAGTGTTTTTTGTATCTCATAATCTGGCTCGAATAGCCGAATATTAATTAATGTTTTATACTATTATAAATTGTAATCGCCGGCTCGAATAGCATATAATTATTATTGTTGTTATGTATCACGTCGCCAATCGTCAGGTTGTCTCAACACCTCTATTATAATTTATAATATTGTCGTGAGTGCGATCTGCGATCGCCATTGAAGGGTTGTTTGTACCTAGTGTTATATTATTATTGTTTGGCCATAAGGGCTGTATTTAGTTATTTGTTATTCGAATTATGGTCTGGCTTGAATAGCGATTTATATTAATTATGATTGTGTTAACTTATTATAATTGTTGTGTGTCATTCGTCGAATTATTTTACAGGCACAGGTTGTAGTGGCTGGCCAGCAGTTCACCGGCAAAGTTGTAAGTGTTGTACACATTATTTTTCTCATTATTTTTCTTATTCTGTTATGCCAGAAGGGTCGTTCAATATTATAATTTATTAATTCGTGTTGCCGTAGTATTATTATATATAATATTTTCTAAACCTAAACTATATTCTTATTATTTTTTCGAGTTACCTTATACTATTATCATTAGTTTCAAAGCACACACACAGAACATCACTACACCACATAGCTCGCTAGTACTTATGCGGCTAACCCATCAAATTCTAGTCGAGCTATAACACCATTACACACAAGTTACAAAGGTCGGTCTTGTGTGTGACAAGCAGGGATTGAAACCGATTGAAATAATTTCGGTTTCGGTTTCGATTGTGTATACCGGTTTTGAAATTTTACGATTTCGGTTTCAACTTAGCGATACCGGTATTAAGAAATTTTGTTTTCAGTTTCGGTCTTGCAAGATGAATACCGGTTTCTAAATTTTTCGGTTTCAACTTAGCAATATCGGTATTAAGAAATTTCTATTTTGAATACCGGTTTCTAAAGTAGGTATTTTCAGGGGGCTGTGTCATCTAGACAATTATCATTGGTTGTTCCGTATTGTCATATATAGTCTTTGCTAGTAATTATAACTTATATCATTACTATTGCTATTAATAAAGCTACTAATAATTTTGCGAATAATGAAATGGTTATCAACATTTTAATCATGATCTCAATTTTATTATGAGTATTAATTATGCGTATTTAATGAATTTACGTATTTAAAAACACGTCAATTAAAAAAAAAAAAAAACGGGTTCCAATTTTTTCGGTTTCGGTTTTAAATTATAATACCGGTATCCAATTTTTTTCGGTTTCGTTTTTGATTACCTACGGTTTTAGTTTCGATTTTAAAACGGTTTATGCCGGTTTCTAAAATCGGTTTTGAAAACGGTTTAAAGCCCTGGTGACAAGGTGCGTGTAGTGCGATGGTGCCTGGGTATACGGATTTTTATTGTTTGTACCCAGCCCGTACATACACTTTACTTATTACTTATTGTATATACTAATTATAGACGTCCACTTTTTCTGAAAAATATATTAAATTATGTTGTATTTAACAAACTGCATTTATAGGTGCTTAAAGATTTATATTATCGCATAATATATATTTATTTGTATTTTTTACACGTGTTTATATAGTGGTATGAATATCCGTGTCGTTCCTTAAACCAGTGCATGAGCACCAGCCACCTAATTAACAACCTCCCAATACCGAATCCCATGTGCACAAGCGACAACTGGACTTCTTGTGACAAGCTATTATCAGTGCATTCATTATTTCTATTTGTGTATTTGAAGTATTAATTCGTGTCATCTAAAACCCAAAATCAGTTGCCAGTCAGGTAAGTCATTAAATATAATATTTTATACATGATTTTATTAAATTACAATATGTGTATTTTGCATAAAACTGTATTGTAAGGTGTGTTTGATGAAATTCTCGAATAAACGATCTCGAAAGCCCTCCCATTACCTGGAGGAAGGTAAAAGCGTAATTGTAATACTTGCATCTGTTATTATTCTCCAGCACTTGAGCAATTCCTATTCACTCAGAAGCGAATTGGTTTTTTTTTAAATAAACCACGCTCCTTAATGTTTCGGAAAAAATTCGGGTATATTGCTAATAATTGTGATCTATACGTCATCAACAAGTCAAAAAACTAAATGTAAGGTTAAAAATGGCTGATAATTGTTTATCTTTAATTATAGAATCTTCGAATTAACACATAAATAAAATTAATTGTACACCCTATGCCCTTTACATTGAAACTGAATTTAATAATAACACTTTACCAATAACAGTTGACATGGGGGGGGGGGGGGGCAAACATATGTTGTATTAGACAAGAACTATTACCCAGCGACTATACATAAACGCCAAGCACAATACGGCTATCAATGCCAGATAATAAACCACTATGCGTGAAAGGTAAACAAAAATTGAAATTAACAATTAACAATTACAACTTCAGTATAGACATTCATGCCATAAAAAAATTAACCAGTGCACAATACATGGAAATAATTTTTTGATAAAAATCTATGCCTTATCGATTTCAAAGACAAAAAGACAATTTAAACATTTAACTAAAAATTAGACAACGATCAAGCCTATAATATATTTTCTACTTTCAAACCAGGAGAGAATGTACCTAGCGATGAGAATTGTGGGTTAAATGCCGTTTGCGATGCTTTAAATGACCATAAAAATAATAAAATAGCTTTAATATTAAAAATATTACAATAAATTATTAGGTCTAATCAAATTACTAGATTATTGGTGGTCAGACGAGGAATTAGCCACAATCACACATTATTACGACCATAACAGTACATTTAAAATTACAATGATAATACGGGTACAACGTACGGGGATGGCAAGAAATCATCCATAGTGCTATATAACGTTAATGAAAACACTCATTGGGTCCCAGGCACATAAAAGCAGCTAATATATAACCTTGCAAGATCAGAATGAAGCCGAATTACAAAGAACCAACATTTAATGCATCCCATAGAGTAACACCACAACAGATACAAGAATTAGAAAATCAAATTAACAAACTTTTAAAAACAAACATAGTAAAATCAGTAATTTCAAAATCTGCCACACCAGTCTTTCTTGTAAAGAAAAAAGATATCGTTTAGTAGTATTCTCAAAGAATAGTACCTACAACTGCAAAGAGTAGAATGCGATCAATATCCATACCTCAAACTGCAGACTTATTCAGAGCTTTAAAAGTATCAAAACACTTCTGCTGTCTCGATTTAAATAGTGGTCATTTTTAAAATTATGTTAAAGAGAAAGATAAATTTAAACTTGCATTGACTTCTGTATTATGCTTATTAACTTTTACGAGACTTCCGCAAGGCTTTAAAAATAGTAGTGCTATATTCCAGAGAGAATTAAATAAATCATTTTCACCTATTTTATACAAATCTATTATAATTTGAATTTATGATTTAGTATCATATGGCAGTATTTTGATCAGGTAATAATCAATTTACGCATAGCATCTGAAATCATTGAGAAAACAAATTTTTCATTGAAAACAAAAAAATGTAATTTCTTTACGATAAAATTGAATTATTAAGACATGAGATATCAACAATTAGTATACAACTGTTAACAGAAATACAAAAGCAATCCCTGAATTTAATAGACCAAAACCAATGAAAGACGTTAGATCATTTATCGGCATGCGCTCATACTATAGGAAACATATTAAAGAATTTGCTAAAATTGCATACCCACTTACCGAATTAATAAAAATGAGTAAATATAAAATAATATGGCTTGACCAACACGAAGAAAAATTTAATAAATTAAGAGATTGCTTAACTTCAAAGCTCCTCTTATTACACTTTGACGATGATAAATACGTATATTTGACAATAGATGCATATATAATGGGATTAAGCCCACCTAAGTAACATTCTCCCAATACCGAATTGTATTATCATTAAACCGGGACATAAATGTACAAAATGTGGTGGACCCGTGAAAACTGGCCATGTTTACCCTTCTAACATGAAAGTACACACAGACAATAAACAAATTAATGTACAATATTATAGTACACACTTATGGCATACAAAGGATATAGAAAAATTAAGACTGTTCAATGAAGATAGGAGTAAGATTGCTGGTAACTTATATGAATCATTAAACAAATATAAAGTTATTTATGTTCGTTATTATATTATATATTATATATGATTAATAGACTATATGTTCAATATAACCTTTCAATAATTTTTTACAGGAAAATTATCCTTGGGTGTTCCAGTCAACAGAATTTTGCAAGATGTTCGATCATCAAAAGTTGAGATAGATAGTATTAAAAGAATTCATTTGGAAAAAAAAGATATATACAATATCAAGTGTAACTTTCATATTTCATACTCAAGAAAAAAGACCAAAATGATGCAATAAGTGTAGATCTTTGGGTAAAAGAAATGATGAAAAAAGGTGACGAAAGTACAATTTTATATTACAAGCAACAAGGAGTTAATGATAATTGTGTTTCATGCTTCACTATAAATGATTTTTGTCTTGCAATAATGACTCAATTTCAATCTGAGTTATTATTAAAATTTAGAAATGACAATATATATTCAGATGGTACGCATGGACTAAATGGGTATGACTTCCAACTGTACACTGTAGTTGTAGTAGATTAATACGAAAATGAATATCCCATAGCCTTTTATTTTTCCAATCGATCTAATACTAGCGTACACCTACTTTTTTCAGTGTATCAAAAATATAACTGGTAATATTAATGCAAACATTTTTATGTCTGATGACAAACCGGCATTTTACAACGCATGGAATGCTGTAATGGGACCGGCAAGCAAACGGCTATTGTGTACTTGGCATGTATTAAGTTACTGGGAAAAAAAAATTAAGAAAGATTCACTCGAATGAAAAACAAAATATTGTATTCAAAACTTTAAAAGCTTTATTATACGAAACAGACGAAAACAATTTTGTGATTGAGCTGCAAAACGTATTAGATGATCTTCTAAATTATGAAGATACAACAGATTTCGGAAAGTACATTAAGACTACATATGCACAGAGAACAGAAAAGTGGGCCTATTTAAATAGCCTCTTTCTTTCTATGTTTAACGCACCTAGAAAACATGTTGGTATTAATACTAAGTACTAACATGTACCTTGAAGCATTTCATAAATCTATAAAATATTGTTATTTAGAAGGCAAAAGCTGCAAACGTTTAGATTTGTCAATTAATGCCCTAATGTCATTGATAAGAGATAAAAGTTTCGAAAGAATCATTAAAATTTCAAAACTAAAAATGTTTCATAAGCTGACACAAGTAATTGCTCATAAAAAAAGAACAAAATTACACCGGATATAGTTGTTTAATTTCAAGAAGACACACATATTCAATATAGAGTCGAAAAAACAAAAGTATCATGTGATTGTTTATTACGTTGTTATGTCTGTGAAAAATGTGTACACACTAATAAATCTACTTGCATGAATAATGTTACTTATTTTAACATTTGTAAACATATTTATGCATGTACTAAACGATAGACTGCAACAGATTCAGAAACAGTACAAAATAAAAACCAGTCTTTGCCATTACCGTGTGATTTAGCTGTTGGTAATGGATTTTTACAAGAACGAGAAATATTGAAGCAAAGTGAAAATGTATTGAAAAACAATGAAAAAATTAAAAACAAATTAGAAATGAAACTTGGTATGCTTAGTCGAGAAAATATGAATGAAGAAGATCAAAAGTATATGATTAAACAGTGCGATATATATTGATATATATATTGACGTTAGGAAAAAATAGATTTAAGAAAACATCAAACTTACAATTGACGAAAAAAGAAAAATTGAACCGCAAACAACATTTATTTTAAAAAAAAAAGTACCAAATCAACATCCATCATCAATCGAGGGTACACAAATTAGGGAATCATTGAAAAATTCCACTGAATTTCACTGAATTTTTAACTATAAATACTACACCAGCGTTCGATCATTCTTACTTGTAAACAATATTTAATTATGATTTATTTTAACATTTACTATTATAATTCCATATATTTACATTGTCTCTTAAATTAAACTGGATTTTGTCTGGTAAATGAAATGGTGGTGTGAAATATGTAGTTATATTTTTTGTTTTTACACTGGGTCGTTCGATGGTACCATATACCTGTATATACCTATATAGTATATATGTTATGCTTGTCAGTTGTTTTAAAAGTGCAGTTGGATAAATAAGTGTGAACTAATTACTCCCTTATATGCACTATTTATTGCAATTAATAAAATATCTATCTCAATAGAGAGTTTCATAACTTGGTATAATAGTCGTACCATATTTTTTTCTATTTGAAAAGTTCTAATTTCACTGTTTTTTTTTTTTTCTGTAATTAGGTAGAAATATTATTAATTAACTCGACTTCCACAGTATTTTGAAAATTTTTAAAATCCAATAAAAATTGCGACATGCTATTAAAAGTGTTCTTAAACACTATTGATTGCTCCTTTTCTATTAACTTTATTCTTACTTGCTTGCCTTCCTATTCTTTAATTGTATTCGTAAACTCTTTCCCCTCCTCTTCAGTTAACACGCTGGATAAAGTTGTTTGAAATTTCTCTATTGCCCAAAAGAATGAATCTCTTTTTTTTTCTCAAATTTTGATTTGTTAACAATTACTGCTTTAGCGCATTTTAAATTTTTTCCAACACTTGATTATTAATAATATTAAACTCTACACACGTTGAGTTTACCTCTTCACTCCTATATCCCGTTTTATCACAACTGTTAAAAATTGAACTTATGCCATAATTATTTATTTCCCCAAACTTATTGTCAAAGTTTGTTAAATTGTAATATGTCACAATATTCCATCTAGAAGTTTATAATTTTAGGGGATGAGAGGTTTTCAAAATATATTCCCGGATAATTTATAATAATTATAATTATAATTTTAATTATTAAAATATTCTCCATTGTGTCTGCCCGCAGCGTATAGTATGCTACTACCCCTAAACTACTAGTTTTCTCTTATATATTTACTCGCTCTTTTCAATACCACCACTTATAATCGACCCCTTGCTCGTTCAATCAAAGCCAATTCAAGAACCGATTCTGACTACTCCCAACCACTTAGTTACACTCCCTGGATTGTGTCGTCCATGTCTGTTTCTACGACCGTACGTATTTGTTCGTCCCTACAATTGTATCAAATTACTGTATTAATAACTTTACTATACTTCTATGTTCTACGTCTAACTACTGCCATACTACTCATTGCACAATCTACTTTATCTAATTTATACTTCACTATCTGCTATTATTATTTTGCTAAAATTAATTTAATATTTCAACTTATTTTCCATATACCTAATATCTCAATTTAATTCATTTATTTCTCAATATATTTTTAACACAATCATTTCTTTATTTAATATCTCAATTCATTAACTTTTATATATTATTACTCAATATTAATTTATCACAAAAATTGTATTCATCAATATTTCAATTTATTTAATTATTTAATACTTAATTATCATAAAAATGTATCCATCAATATTTTAATTCATTTAATTTTTCAACATTTTCTTATGTATTCTATTTTATTCTATATTCATATATTTTCTTATTTTACTCTCATTAATTTTCTTTATTTACTTTACTGTCTTTATTGCTGCGCGCGCATTAATATTTAGGTACATCTCTATTTATTTTTTCTATTTATCTCTCGTAATTAATTATAATAATTCTTTCACTATTTCAATTCTCAATTAACATTTATTTATTTCAATTATTTACTTCAACTTAGATCAGTCCACCGTTGTCTATTTATTAAAAATTAATTTTTTTTTGACAGTTTATTTTTATTCTTTTTCAACTTAACTTATTTTAATAACATCAATTAATATACGCACCTTCACTAATCAATTGTATCACTGGCCTTCTTTAAAACCAACGTGAGACGTGTAACCAAATATACAGTTCTATATACAATTATATCAACTAATAACTTAATTATTCAACTTACATAATTCCTGCACCTACTGCTTGGTCCATTGTAATTTTCAACGTGGTCCGCTCGCCTGGGGAGGTGTTAATTGATTTAGTATTTATATTTTGTATAAATTAATATTGTTATATTAAGAAGTAAATATATAAAATAAAATACATCGATTCCTGTAAGTTATTTTCTTGTATATTTATGTATATACCTACGTATGGCCGCTCAGAATCAAAGAAGATCCTGCAGGACAGGAAGGGCCGAATGTTAGAACGAAATAATTTTGATTTATTGCATTTTTGATATTATATTGTATTATTATCCAATGTATTGTAAGGGCGGTTGGCACCGTTTGCCGGTCCATTGGTCAAACCGTGCCCTGGGCACATCGTAGGGTGACTGAGTACCTACCGATTGATCTATAGTACCTACACACCACCGTGGACTCCGTTTATGTCTCTCGTATCAGTTTTCATATAATATTATACTGTTGAGTTAATTATTGTTAAATGTCATTCCGCCGATGCGCTAGCCGTACTGTGTGATTTATTTTTATTTATATTATTACGTTTCCGTCGAGTTATATTATTATTATTGTTATATCATATACGCAGACGTATATTATACTATACTTTTATACATCTGTTCAGAATCCTGACCTAATTAGTCATCCGTATATAAACCGTATTTAGAAAAGTGCTTCTAACAAAATTTTCAAGGCTATACCAGGGTAACTTATTATTTATAAGTAGGTACCTACTATTACAATGTGATATTATTAAATAAATAAATTTATCTGTTATTGAAACTGATTGTAGTAACTGAAAATCCATTTTATCGATATTACTTTTAAAAAAAATTGTCATATACAAGACACTTTTGATTCAAGTTAAACTATTAGAATACCGTTATTGTTTTTTGTTCTCAGATATGAGATGCATAATATTACTCCCTGTCCAACAAGGTTTTTTTCTTTCAATTGTTTAATTATTTATGTTGCTTATAACGACACAGTATTATGATTATCGTTATTATTATTATTACTATTATTATTTACTATCATTAGGTATTCAAAGTTTATTTTATAAAAATAATAATTATATTGTACATTGTATATCGTATATTGTTTGCGTTACGGTCAAGGTCATACAATTGGAAATTACGCAATAGTCAAATGCCTCGGGAAAAGTTTCATTTCCTTAAAAATTGGCCAATTAATTTATAGTCATTAGCTAACAATTGATGTTATCGGGCATATATTTAGAGAAAATATCTACCATGCTCCACTATTAACAATCATTGCCAACTATTTTAGTCAACGTTTTACTGTTATTAAGGTACGTTTAAGTATTTCATGGTAATGGTTTAATCAAAAAACGATTAGAAATAAAAATAAATAACAAACATTAACGTTATAACTTTGAAGAAAGTCCAATTTAAAAATATACATATACATAATATGTTATGTAAATATACGTATATATGTATAAATATGCATTTATTTATATTCAACCATACTACTGAAATGTTATTAGAGTTTCCAACAGTTAAAACATATTTTGCTTAAGACATAATATTATATAAAAAAATAAAATTATTTTAAAATAGATGGTAATTATTTATTAATTGTAGTCATATACACTGCTAAAATGTATTCAGGTAAGAAATATATAAATATATATTATATTGACTTGACGTTTACATCTATGTAACGCACATATTGCAACTTTAAGTTTACCAAATTGAAAATATTTTTACAGTAGTTTTATTAATCACATTCGCTAATAAATGTCTG
>NC_042494.1:24537659-24550770 GCF_005508785.2 Acyrthosiphon pisum
TCTTAAAGTTTTTTAACACAAATTATCTATTTGTTAATAATATAATCATTTAATTTGATGATAGACAAATTAACTGAACTTAAAAGTGGTTAGGTATAAGTATTCCTACTTACCTCGTCCCTCGATATATTGTGCTTATATCGTTACATAAATAATTTACTTTAATAGTTTGATGTTTATTTTATCTGTTGAACGTTATATTTTAATCGCTATATAGCTTATATGCTAACTATGACTTTTCTGAGCAAAAGCCATTTTTGTTCTTGATTCAAATCTTTGTATTTACTCATGATGTTTATCAATAACCAATGTTTTAAGTTTTAAATATACATTAAACTCCATTCATGATATTCGCAATAATGACTTTGAAATAATATTCTAAAACGTCTCAAACTCTATTATTATTACGTCAAATTGTTTACGACCACTTAATCAGTCACTGCGTAAGCTAGTCAACGAATTATTGTAAGGTATCTAGGTAGGTATCTATTTATATAATATTATACATTCTATTCTAATACCTACTTATCAATAAAATTTATATTTTTTTTAGACTAATGATAATAAAAAAAATAGCAATATCTACCTGCATATTTTTTCCTCTGCTGATTAAGTACAACCCAAAAAAAATAAATAAAAACATTATAAAAACCAAGCCCATAAATCTCGTGATACTTTCAGCATGGGCGTAATGTTGTAGACGAACCGTGTATACCTATGTATATAATCTGTATACCTGCGTCCCCAATCGGCACTCTCTTCTCATAAACGACATCGTAAATAATTGTCAATTCATTTGTGTGTGTTTTAACGATAGTCGATCGATAGTATACAGGTACCAAAATATATAGCCCGAAGAATTTTTATATAATTATTGTATCTTATAGGTATTGGGACCTACAAATAATATTTGTGGTAAGCCTACCTAAGTTATTATCACAAAATAGCTGCCACGCCCGTCAGTTTGTAGAATGTTGACTTTCACTGGAAATAAATAATGATATGATATTTCTGTTATAATTTGGAAATCGTATGGAAAAAAACTGGTCGTGGCCTATTTTTTTAAGTTGACGTTATTTAAATAAAAGTGAAATATTATCATTGAAATAACTTTTGGTGAACCCATAAAGATGGCTAGACTGATGGAAATGTCCATTCCGAATATTTCACCACCACGAGAGTACTAAAAATGGAAATTTTGTATTGACGAGTGCATCTGACAGAGTGCATCACACTTTCACATCGATTGAACATAATTTAAAAAGTTATAATAAATTATTAAAAAATTTTAAAAATTTAAATAGTTAGGGTTGTGAGAATGGTAGACATTTTATAAAATGAATAGGCTTGCAGGTTTTTAAAAAAATCGTGTATTGTGTTTTGTACTGATGGTGCCCGGCCACATTATGATTTTTGAAATTCTCGCTTTTCGGAATATAGCCAATATACTGAGTAGATCAGGGATTTGTTATATAGTCATAAGATAATCTACAATAGTATAGCCGCGTAGGTATTAGTGAATTTAATAAATATTCATGTCATGGTTCTCAATTTGTTTTTAAAACACCATAATATATTAGGCATCGGGCATTAGCACATTCGTTAATAAAAACTACTTCAGAAAATTACCAGTTACGCCTCTATAATTATATAGGTAGGTACCTATAAGTATTATTTAAAAACTTTATTGGTGTTTTATATTATTTAGTGCAATTCTAATTTCCGTGATGTGCGAGTGTGTGTATGCGTTCTATATATATGTTTTTTATTATTACATAAAAAATCGATACAATATTATATTTTATTTACTAAACTCAAAATGTTTAAATTGTTTATAGTAAATTATCTTATAATATTATAAAGAATATAATGATTATAGTTATCTCTTAACATAAAATTTTTCAAAAACCAATGTATGTATAATGTAGGTAGGTAATCTATAAGGTACCTATAATGTAGTCATGTATACGACGCAAATAAATAATAATCTTTAAAACGGTAGATATCAATATTAGTGTGCATGAAATCAATTTAATATGTGTGATGACCAAGATGTTGAAGCATAATAATATGAGATCAATAATCAGAAGGACAATTTTTCGTTAGACTCGTATTTTATATAATATACATTAAAATATTATACTCGTTGAAGAGATTAGTCAATTTTAATATCTACGACTAATGTCGTACAACAGCAGTAAGCTTTTAAGATAAATGTTAAACATAATTTGATTATTCAACAAATTCCAATAACCATAATTCTAATAAATAGTACCTATACCATATTATGATACTTTTTTCATAAATATATACAATGCGTATATATTAAAACTTTTCTTCGAGCGTGTATTGAAAGTTTTAAAAAATTATAATAATATATAAGGTATACCTCTACTCGTATATTTTACAAAAGTAACGTAGGTACATATAAAAAAGCTATAGGTACAAAACAAAAAAAAATATTAAAATTAAAATTTGAAAAAAACGTATACTTGTTGCAGTTATTATTAAGAAAGCTTTTCTTATTTTTTTTATTAAAAAATCCATTTCGGTATAATAATACAAAATATGTAATGTTTGCACATGGCCCTACAAAATATATAGGTATACAATCAACGTAAATACTATTTTAGGATTGTTATAGATATAATATGTTCGGCGTTCGCCACGGACTAAGATATAGTATAGTACTATAATAGTAAGACAATGAAACATTTGATAGTGTTATGACAAGTAGGTAGTACCTAATCCTACTTCAACCATTAATGAAATAGTTTATTCGAATGATATTACATCACTTAATCAGATATTATACATAGACAATATTATTTAATCAAATGTTGATAAAGATAAAGATCAAGCAGAAGTCGAAAGTCAATTAGAAGAAATAATTGACTGTGAAAAACTAAATTATAATATTGTAACTAACTGACACATAAATATTATATAATATAATAGGTATATCTATTATTTATAGGTACATGATTTTATTTTAATTGTTTATCTATTGACATCCATTCTATGCAATGTGAAATAGAGACAACATTTTTTTTTTCATATTAGTTATAATAATGACGAATTTGAAAATAACAAAAATTGTTCAAAAAGGGTGAGGTTAAGGGGCTTTAGTCAGGTTGCGCCTTCTGCGTCAAAGGTCTGGAACCGCCTAGTAACATGCCAATTATTAACTTAAATCACCTTACCAAGAAGTTATTGCATATTTATTTTCAAATACTAGTAATGTTATGTATATATATTATAGGTGTAGCCGTGTAGGCATATAATATAATATGTTATTATTTATTTTTAAGCATGACAAACGTTGAGGAACTTGAGTGTACGTAAAAAATACATTTTCTGAACAAATTACGTACTATGTAAATTTCAATTTGGTTTTTTACATTTTAAATGATTGCACGAAGACATTAAGGGAAACAATAAATATTATTTTGATAATAATACCATACAAATGTATGATCAGTGCGTACAAATTCGACCATTGTCAATATCGTAGCCATTAGATTAAAGATTAATGTGAATTTTTTTCGAAATGTGCCATGTTTTTTCCTAGATAATTTTAGTTATTTTTATTTGTTATGGAGTCAAGTAGAACTAATACGCCGTACACGTGCCACAGATATGGAGTTTATTGTATCAAAATAAAACACCGAAAGACGTTACGTATATCATTAAAAAATAATAATAATAATAAAACTTTAACATTTCATATACCCCAAATAATTGGTATCAAATTAAATAAATTGTCACTTGTTGGCTTCTTATTTTTTTCTTATGAAAAAGTCCCATTGAACATAGTCTTTTATTGCTTATAAATAAATCCATCATGCGTGGTCACTAAAGTATCAAGAAAAAAAAACGTAATAAATTTGACTCATCCTAAATTGTTATTTAATTAAATCGACTTGTACGAATGAGCTGTCTAATTTTTTTTCGTTAGTTCCAACCAAGCTCGAAATACGTATTTTATAAGTGCATTAACCTCGACTTTCAATCAAGACCTACAGGTTAATCTTTTATTGAGCATTCCAACGTTCAAATAAAGTATCATATAATTACATTTTAAATCAAAACTCATTTTTCAGTTCTGAATGCATACCTGAACGAGATTATTTTAAGTTTAAATTAACATAAATAAAAAGACTTAATATTACACCGTGTCGTAATCTACTTTTATTATTATTTTATAAAATGTTCAAGTATACAAATTGTATTAAATATATTATTTAGGTTTTCAGTATTACTTTCAGTATATTATTGATAATCAATACATTATTATATATTGATTTTAAATGGAAATTATTTTAATTATAATGACATTAAATTTTGTTTTTGTTATTACACATTTATCTATTTCAGATATTTAATTGATTCAAATAATTATCTTCGATGGTTGAGACAGTTGAATTTGTCAATTTTAATGTTATGATAAGAGTACTAAAAGTCATGGGTACCTACATAATAAATATTCACTACATTCTGTGTTGTCACTATAATATCATATTTTGGAAAGTTCAACTATAGATTTTCTGAGGAATATAACTGTATTTAATATAACTTTATTGTTCCCGCGTACAATTATATTTCTTTTAAAATGTGAAGGCATATAAATTAATTAGTACTAATAAACATAAGCCGATTTTCTATAACATAGATGATTAATGAGAGTGATCATCAACATGGACTTTTGTCGTGTATGATTAAATAAGAATTATTTTTTAATTAATACTGACATTGAATTTGTGTTTAAAAAAATAATTTATTCTAAGCAGGAAAACCTCTAACTGATATAATATACTTAACAATATTATTCTGATACTATATTTTCTAACGAAGAATTTCAGTTATTAATTTCCTCGTATGTAAGTTACGATATTACGTTCTCAGTTTAAAATAGTAATCACAATAAACCAGTCAAAACACTATTCTATAATGAATATACAAATTTAAAAACATGTGTAAAAAACGTTTCTACATAACCAGAAATATTTGATATAATTAATAATCATATTATAATTTATGCTATACCTACGTAGGTATTAGGAAGGTATTTATATTCTTTATAATATAATATATATAATATATATATTATATTGTCTGTACAATTTAATGTAAAAAACCAATATATTATATAGTGATAACAATTTAAAATGATTCGTGATGAATAATATTTTGTATGCTCATCTACAATCATAAAAATATTTCTTGTCGATTTTTCAAAATAATATAATATGCGTACAGAAGTGATTTTTGTAATATACTGTATGGTGTGTTAAGATTTATATCACTGTTTTTAATAAATACATAAATAAAACACCATAAACTGAAATATTTATCAAAATGCTTGCCATTTTTCGTACTCTGGAAGGAATGAGAGAACTATAGGTTTAACGACGATGTGTACATACATTTATTTCTGCGTCAGGGAACATTTTTTTTTCTTTAGAATAAACCGTGCTCCAGTTCACCATTCAATGATTTAACACGGATTCAATCAACCGGAAATTGCTAGTAAATTGTACTTCAAGTATGTAAAAAATATAACGAAATTCCCATTTTTTTAATGAATGAAAAAAAAAACTATTAAACGGAATGTTGCGAATGAACGTTTTAACTTTTATTTATAAGGCTATCGAATTAGTCCATTTTATAATCGATATGTTTTATACATAATAATATGATATATATTTTGATTATACAACTATTATAAAATAATTATTATAATAACTATATTACTATATTTATTTTTTAACAGGCATACAAATATATCAACCCCTAATATACTTACAGACATTGGTAATATTTTTAAGCTCTGACGTATAATGTTCGAAGTAGATATATTTAGTCGTAATAGTTAGAAGATTTATTAGTAACTAATTTACTTTGAATAATTTTTAATAAGATTACACATTATTCTCCGAGAGCTTAATTCACTATAACCCCATACGTCGAACTTATTGAAGTAACTTTTAGCCTCCAACGCTTAAAATGTAACGATAATATATTAAGCAATCCGTGATTCGTGTATTTTTATGCACTTCATATACTTTGATCATTTTCTTGATATGGATTAGGTATGTTTTCCGTAAAACTGCAATGTCATAAAATATAACCTAATTCCCGAATTTCATTACAACACTGGTTTAATATTATAATATGCAGAATATCAATACTTACTATGTATATCAGTGGTTCTCGACCTGGGGGTTCACGCCCCCCTAGGGAGGCATGAAAATGTTTAAAAAAAATTTTAATTGTATATTTAATAATTGTTAATTTTAATTTTCATTGAATTCGATTCATTGAAGATGTATTCATATTAATCCAATAACCAACATTAAAATATAGTTTACATATAAATATTATGCATACATCAATCTTATAGTAGTGAGGGGGGAGGTGTGAACTCATAAAATAGTTTGAAAGGGGGCGTGGACCTCAAAGGTTGAGAACCTTTGATGTATATAAATATTGGAAAAGAGATAATTGCTCTACTGGATAGTAGATATCGAGTGTAGCTTCTTATTGAGTAACTCACTATATAAAATAGGTGGTACATATGAGTACAATTTGAATAGAGTGATAAATTGTTGCGTACGAAAAACGGTTATGAGCGAAGACAGCCTGGCAGCATATATTATTTATATTGCTAACTATTATAATAATTTATTTTCTTATTAGCGGGGATCGAAACCGTTTCAATTTTAACGGTTACGGTTTTAGTTCTTGAGAACGGATTTCTAAATTTTCTGGTTTTGGTTTCGATTTCAAAAAAGGTTTTTCAAATATTTTATCGGTTTAAAGAACAGTTTTAGAAAATTTTCGGTTTTAGTTTTTGGAACGGTTTTTAAAAATGTCCATTTTATTTTCCTATCTCATTGCTGTAGACTCGACTTTTATTATCTATTAACTATTATAAGGGCCGAGTCTAAAGCCCTGAAATATGGCTACTTTGTATAATTAGTGTACAATATACGATATAACAAATTTACGTTCAGCAGAACTAATTTCGTGTTATTAAATTGAATATTTCGTACCTAGTTTAGGTGCCTCGTGCCTACTTTTGCATTCGACATAATAGTATGTTGTCATATTATGGTTGAGATCATTATTCGATTACATTAATATTTAATTGTATATTACAATAACATCACACTATATTATTTGTATTTGCAATTTTGAATCATAAGTTTAGTAATAAATAATAATATATATATTAATATTTCGTAATACCCAGTAATTGCATCGCGCGATTTTTATCAATAAATCCGAACATAATAATTTCTTCGTATAAAAATACTAGAATTACAAATAGTATAATTAACTTTATGAAATTCAAAGAAACCGACATTAGTTTCAAATTTTAATCGGTTTTTCAAGAACGGTACAAGAACGGTTTTTCAATTCTATGGTTTCGGTTTGGGTTTTGAAAACGGTTTTTTTAAAGTCTTAGGTTTCAGTTACGGTTTTTAACCGGTGTTTTAAAGCTTTTGGTTCCTGTTCCGGTGTTTAGAAATGAGAAAACCGCGGTTTTAACCGTTTTTTTGGAAAACCAGTTAAACCGGTTTCGATCCCTGCTTATTAGTAATTTTACTAATGCAGTTTATCTAATAAATAAATGATAACAAAAGTATTACTTTTTATTTATTGTGTATAATATTCAATATACAATTTGAGTTATTAGTATCAAAAGATCAACTTCAATAAACATACTTACTAGGTAGGTAGTTATTCTTCATTGTTATTTGATCCAGACAATATTGGAAGAGGTGGCTAGTAAGATCTCACCACACATTTCAAAAATGGGATCCGAGTGAGATATCTTACTTGTTTAAATTGTTCCAGATTCTCACGATTGAACAGTTAAAACCCAAATAATGGAAAATGGTAAATTTACAATATTGTTAAGTCAATTTACTGTCAGTCGATATGTCCGCACACAAGGTTCTACAAGGTAAGGATAACCTACAAAATTGTAATATCAAGTATGTAATACTCGATTGTACTACTAGTAATTATGATGCTAACCACACATGGTACTAACCGTCCAATTTTATTTTGTAATGGAGCTAATCGAGTAAAATCGGTTGCTTATGGAAAAGTTGCTGCATCATTCTACAACGCCTAGCCCTACATATTTTGTTAAAAAGTGGAACAAACGGTTATTATGTAATGCCAGTTTTCAATCAATCAAGCAATGATTCTTTCAAATTGAAAATTATACAATTAAAACTTATGGGCACTGCTCTGTTACCTAACATCAAACCCAATAGTCGAACATTATCTTAATAGCTCAAACATTACACGAAATATCATATCAAAAATAATCAATCTACTTATAATTTTAATATCAAATCAATATGAAAAATATTGACCAACAAAAAAATACGATCCCACTTAAGTCCACTTAAGTAGCATCGCAGGATATTCGGATAATATTTTTTTACACTTATCGAGGACTACTTGAAAATCAAAAGGAGTGGTGTTTGTGACCAAAGCTAAATTACTGTTTTTTGTAAGACTATAGTAGTCAGTGTTGGGTAGGTAGTCTAAACAAATGAATTAATCAACGAAAAATAACTTGTTAATATTTTGTATCTGACTTTCACGCTACATAATTTTAATTTAAGTTATATAGAAACACTATCCTGCTTGCAAAAATTTCAAACAGAAATCTGAGCAAGAAATAGCTAATTTAAAATTAGAAATTGAAAAGTCGAATTTTAGAATAAATAATATATATCTTTTACTAAACTATTTCAATTCTAAAAATACAAAAAACTTATCAAAAGGTGTGATGTTGAGTGACCAAAGCTAGATAATTATTTTTTGTAAGACTAGTAGACAGTGTTGGGTAGTCCATAAACGTTGATTAATCTACAAAAACAGCTTGTTAAAGTTTTCTATTTGACTTCCACGCTACATAATTTTTGTTTATTTTTTATGGAAACACAATCATGACTGCAATATTTTCAAACAGAAAGCGGTTGGATGTGTTGATGACTGGATTTGAGAATTTGAATGCATTTCAAGTCACCCTCACTGGATAAATTCCTTAACATTCGTAAATGCGGTTTCAAGGTTTCACTTCGAAGTCCAGCACTGAATTGGAATAAAGTTTCTGGAAGAAAAATTAATTCTTGGACAGTATGGAATGAAAAAATATCTGATCGATTTAAAATTAAAATGTCTTTTTCTGATTTGATTAAATTACAGGGAAACGCATTTTACACCAAGATGAACCAATAATGGAGTACATATTTGAGAAGGATGCCACAGTGGGACTGTGTTTATCTTATTTCAGAAGGAATTACCGAAAATGCTTGGGTAGTTCCACTTGCAACTTCAATGTGCTTTTCAGTACAAGAACTTATAAGTCATGCCACTCCATTAGACACTATTCGCAAATTAAGTAGTACAAAAAGTACATTTATTGGAGAGAATTTTTCAAAAAGAAACAAAACAAATTCATTGTTTCCACTCAACAATAGACAAAAAGAAGACCAATTTTATTTCAAATGTAAGGCCAACTGACACATTAGCTATGATTATAAATCAGAGAAAACTAATATTAAAGAAAAAACTGATTGGAGTTCCATATGGTGGTGTTAACAAATCGTTGTTCTTGAATAAAAGGTTCTGAATCGATTTTATGATATTTTCCAGGAGAGCAATTTTAAGGGTTAAGTTCAAATATTTTTCTCCTTGAACAACATTTTTGAAAATTTAAGTTCTAAGGCATGCAACATCTTGTATAGCTTAAAATTAGATGCTGCAGGGTGAATCTATAACCAACTTGTATATGGTTTTTCTGTATCAGCAAGACTACGACGATCACCAAACAAAACTACCACTCGAGTAAATTAGAACTGTATGCCATTATTTGGAATTTGGGAAGGTTAAAGAACATTCTTCTGGGAATGAAGGTCACTATTTTGACAGACTGTCAAGCGTTGGTATATCTCAATATTCATAAGACTACTAAACCGCAAGTAGCTAGATGGTTCGACACACTACAAGAATTTTACTTTGAAATTATGTATCGGCCTGGTAGTCAAATGGTGCACGTTGATGCACTATTCAGAACCACCAAAGGATACAGAGTGACCGGTGAACCAATGGACTCAATTTTGAAAGAAGATATTAGGTGTGTCTCACAGTCAGTCACATATACAAAATCAGGTTCATGCAACAGAGTGATGCAATTGTTAGTGAACTGGGAAAATTATTTAACGAGTCTACACAATCAAATAAAGTACAGGATCGCATTCAGGACTATGAGCTAATAGATGGCTTAGTCTACCAAAAATGTGGCTTGAAGAGATTGTTCGTAGTACCAAGGTCGATGCGAAAGGCTATTGTGATACCTGCTCACGATTCAAGCGGACACTTCAGTGTCAATCGAACATTGGCTAAGATCATGAATGAATATTGGTTCCCAATGATGCGCATATATGTGAAACAACACATCCATAAGTGTATATATGGCCTTATTCATAAACGACTGGGTGGACGCCAACCAGAGTTATTACATCCTATTCCGTCATGCCGTCGCCCTTTTGCTGTAATTCATATTGACCATCTGGGTCCATATGAAACAAGTGCCAAAGGTATAATCGATATCTCTGGGTTATCGTCGACAATCTAACAAAATATGTTACTTTATATGCTTCAAAAACAACCGATATTGCTGGGGTTATCAAGCGACTCGAGGTGTTCATTAAGCAGAGAACCTAAATACTACATACAACAAAGCGACAAAGAAAAGTCCTTACGAGAATTTCCACGGCGCGGTGGCACAGAAAGGCAATTGAATATTTTAACTGGAATTTATGGATACCGTCACACAAGGTCCAAGCTGAGGCAAGATTCAACATTGATGAGTAGCAGGCCAAAACCAAGGAGACCTACGAGAAAACAAAATTTGCTGGGACTCACTTCAAAAGGAGAAAAGTAGTAATAATACTTAAAGCACCAAATCAAAACGAAAGTGCAAAGTTACAGGTAAAGTATCGCACAAGACCATGTAGTTGAGGTATTACCAAGCGGGGCGGCCCCCTTTTCGGCCAAAATGTACCAATCCCTTTTCGGCCAGTGTCACTTTTCGGCCATTACTTATCGTTCCTTTTTCGGCCACTGTTCCTTTTCGGCCAGCACCTACAGTTTTTTTTTAAATTTACAAATTTACAAACTGAACTTAGCAATTTTTATATTTAATTAAATATGATTGTATCCAAATATGTGATTTTTTTTTTTAAACATTATTACTTACAACTTACAGTAAAGAACTGAAAAAATAAAAAAATAAAACAATTGACAATATATTGTTATAATTGATTATATTATATTAGTATTTAAAATCAATGTTATCACTTACATTATAATTGAATAAAAATTAATATAGTCTATACCACAGATATATAAAAATACTAGATAGCCGACTTCGGTATTATTATTGTCTCCAATAAAATGGCTACCATCGTTATCTAAGAGGTGAATATTTATGTTGTATTGTATTGATAAGTAACAATGTTACATGTTGTTGTATGTATATATTTAATCATGATATATACAAAGTAGTGTCTTATCGCATACTGTATCAGTTTAATTTGTAAACACTCACCTCTTAGATAGCGATTGACGGCCATTTTGTTGGAGACAATATTTTATACGTATGGACTATAGCAGTCAGCTATCTAGTATTTTTATATATCTGTGGTCTATATACATATAGGTAATAAGAAGGTATATAATAATAATTATGATAGTAAAATATGAATTCATGAATATGTCAAAATTTAAGATTTCCGATTACAAATTAATTAATTCTTAATTAATTTGACTAAGCTAATAATATGTTAAACCATTTTATTGCCAATTGTTTTATTTTTTTTTTTTGACTCAGTTGTAACTTGCATGTAAGAGTATTTATCTAAAAATCACATTTATGGATACAATCATATTTAATTAAGTATACAAATTGTTAAGTTCAGTTGTTATAATAGTAAAAGGAACAATATGGTTTGGCCGAAAAGTAACACTGGACGAAAAGGGAATGGTAAGTTTTGGCCGAAAAGTGATACTGGCCGAAAAGGGAAGGGTACATTTTGGCCGAAAACGGTGACGCCCACCAAGCGAACCTACAGGGGGGCAGAAATATCAAGAGATAATCAAACGACCTACATCACCATAACACATGTCTGCCAGTGGAAATCCTTGAGAGTATCGAATATTGACGAATCTGAGGAGGAAAACGACCCTCCGAACACATCTGATGGTGTAGAACCGTATAAAGATCAAGGAACAGTGGCAGACCCGTTACGCGCTACTACAAGTACTACTCCAGCTGGGAGTGAGCCACTCAACCCGTCACGGACGTCGGCCAAGAAGAAGAGAAGGCCTGCCTTCTTAAGTCAATATGAGTGACAGTAGCCGGGGACGGCCACAGCGTAAGAATGGCCGGATGTTGGGATCACTGGTGTAGGCCACTTCAGACATACAACTGCCAAATTGTGTCCCTATCACCAAAGTGTTATCGATATTATGATATAACTATTTTATTGTATTATCCACTAGAGTAGCGATGGTCATTGGTCAGTACTCTTCTGCCCGTTAAAGAGAGGAGTTGTTTCGGTTTCAGCAAACATAGTCTTAGTATAATAACAATAAGTGGTGTTATTTATTATATTTTATTTAATTTATTACAATACAAAATAATATTATGGTAACCAAAATTTCTTAATAATTACATCATAATCTTTCCAAGAAGTCCGCACACTAAAAAATGCCCATATTTGATCGTAAAGAAATATCAACATAAGAAAACATTACGCAACACTAATACATTATGACGCAACCGGAATTTCATCGCACAAAAAACAGCCTACAACTTTTACCCCTACGCATGCGCACCAGTACAATATTCACTTAAGGGGATTCGATACCGTGATTTTCTGTTTTCGTCTTAACACGCGCGTGACATAGTATTTTAGACGTTTTTTTTGTCAAACATACCAATTGATCTAATGAAGCGATAAGAATTCTGAAAACAGATTTGAATTCGTCATCAAGTTAACTTGAATCGACTTTCCCA